>NC_088307.1:974796-1133234 GCF_032854445.1 Liolophura sinensis
CTGATTACCTGTGTGCAGTTCATTGTAAAGCCTCGTCCTTCCTATCCATCATCACCCTGCCATTGTCTGATTACCTGTGTGCAGTTCATTGTAAAGCCTCGTCCTTACTGTCCATCATCACCCAGCCGTTGTCTGATTACCTGTGTGCAGTTCATTGTAAAGCCTCGTCCTTACTGTCCATCATCACCCTGCCATTGTCAGATTACCTGTGTGCAGTTCATTGTAATGCCTCGTCCTTACTATCCATCATCACCCTGCCATTGTCTGATTACCTGTGTGCAGTTCATTGTAAAGCCTCGTCCTTCCTGTCCATTATCACCCTGCCATTGTCTGATTACCTGTGTGCAGTTCATTGTAAAGCCTCGTCCTTACTATCCATCATCACCCTGCCATTGTCTGATTACCTGCGTGCAGTTCATTGAGCCCGTCCTTACTGTCCATCATCACCCAACCATTGTCTGATTACCTGTGTGCAGTTCAGTGTAAAGCCTCGTTCTTATTGTCCATCATCACCCAGCCATTGTCTGATTACCTGTGTGCAGTTCAGTGTAAAGCCTCGTCCTTACTGTCCATCATCACCCAACCATTGTCTGATTACCTGTGTGCAGTTCAGTGTAAAGCCTCGTCCTTACTGTTCTTCATCAGGGAACATTTGGTGGCTAGCATGCGTAAACCTCCCACTTGCTAATGGTCAAGGGCTCTCCCAGGAATTGACCGTTTTCCTTACACCATAATTCTGGACGTCGTCTTATCAGTGAAATAGTTTTGAACACGTCAAAGAGCCCAGTCAGATAAATGAATTAATAAATCCTGTTTTTACGCCTTCATAATTTTGATAATTGGAGGGAAATTGGCTTGCTGATAGGCGTTTGTTTCTGCAGTTTGGAGGTGACACCAACATTCTGGACAACATAACACGACGCTTGAATACGGCGTCAAGCACAATTTGAAATCATAAACAAACATATCAAAACACGAAGCTAAAGTGTGGACGTGGCTAAAATGACGTAGGGTTTTTACTGATGGGGGATGTATCACGTTGGACAGTGTGGACGTGGCTCACATGTGGTAGAGTGATTAGTAATGGCTGTTACAGTCACGTGAAAGCTGAATTGCAAACTTATGTAAGATTGATGCTCTTGTTCCAGTGGTGCGGAAGATCGCCATGGGTACCTGTGGGATCGGCATTACGGGCTTTGCGTGCGCCGGTACAAACATAACGACGTGGTCAACGCTGTTGCCTTCAACCCAAAGGACCCCGAGATGCTGGTGACTGTGAGTGACGATGCCACAATCAAGATCTGGAGATCCAAGAACAGAGAGAGACAAGTGAAGCTGGAAGACAGAAGCAAGATGGAGTACGAGACTTGAATCGTGTTCCCATGTGTTTGGAGGTCACCTGTGTCATGAGTTTTGTGTACCATGATCCTGACGAAGCTTGCTCAACAGAACTGCCTATCTGTAATACTTGCAAGTGCATGGATTTAGACATCTGCGAGATGTTAAGCGCCATACACAACTTCCAGTTTTACAGAATGTTTAATTTGTATCTGATTGGTACTGTTACACCAGACGTAAAACATCGTAAATGCATGTACTTTTGTTGTATAGGGACTGTGAAGCCATTGTTACAAGAAAAGGCCCCATTTGACAAAGTCACCAACGTGTTCTCTTTGTGATCTTTGTGAATTCACATGTAAATGTATATCAAACAACATCTTTTTGAGTGTTTTAATTAGATATCGTGATGTCTAAAAGTGAGCGCTCCGATCAAATTTAAAATTTTCAAATACGTATTACAAACTATTAAGGATAAAAGCCAGGTTCCGGTTTCATGAAACACACTTGACTAAGTAACCAGCGGGCGTGTTGAGCTTGATGAAATATGGATGGATATTTATCTCCGGTTGATCGACAGCTCAGGATTTTAAGTCACGTGCTATAGAACCCTAAACATTCTAAAGGAGTGACTGTTCAGACTAGAAAGGTTAGTAACTGACTGTTTTCCGAAATCTTACAATGCTCCCTACCTAGGTGAGTGAAAGCAGTCCAAGACTATTCGAGCGCCAGAGCAAATTTCAAAAAGCGACGTGTTGTCATGCAAGTACTAGTAAGACCTGGAATAACACCACTTTGTGTAATTTAGAGACATGAAGTGCAGTTAGCTAAGCTTCTTAACAGTACATTGTGATAGGCTTCATGGAACTGAACCCTGGTGATGATTAAATATACATGGTCTGTCCTGTGGTTAAAAGCAAACGTGACAAATTTCTCCCAAACTGTAAGAGTACTTTTGTTGTATATTTGGATGTGTGTGCCATACGTTGTGTTAAATACGTTGTTGTTGTTGCAGTTGTACGTGTTGATGGGTTGTTGCGGGGTACCGAGTACATGTAGTTGATGTTAGACACAGACAGCTGCCACAAAGCTTCTGCGGGTTTCAACGCGTTTTTGTTCAACGTGATTTTCTGAAAATCAAGTAAATAAATGACTGAATGTTTTGACAGGTTTAACACTGAGGAATGGGGCATGCATTGCTGGTGTCATTCGGGATTTTAGTCTGCAGGTGCCGCCGCCATGTTCGTGTCCCGAGTATGGAACCTAAGTCGGTTCCTCGTCCATGGGAGTTGAGTGAATCCGGCGCTATTTCCATCAAAAAAGGAACATATATACCACCTACGCATTTTAATTTTTTGTTGTTAAAAACATGCCAGTATTTGATTTGCGTCACATATTTACTTACGCATTTTGCTGGAGTTGTTAATAGCATTTTTTTGTTGCAGAATTATCAAAGAAAACCGCTGCCAAGTACCTTTCCATTTAAACTTTCAGATAACACATCCTTGCCATTTGTCATGCTTTAGTATCATTTAGAGCATTGCTTGGCTTAAATGTGTCCTAGAAGCTTTGCCTTTTAAGTGGAAATTTACCTGTGGCACTGATGGCATCCAGGGGTCCACAGTATGTGTTAAGCATCCATGTTTGGATATGTTTTTAGCATCTCAGACAGAATCAGCTGTTGAGGACAGGATGTGAGTTTTGACCGTTTCAATGAAAAAAAAAAAATAACAAAAACAAAAAGCAATCCCAGAAGGCGAAAATAAGAACGTGAATGTGGAAGAAAATTTCGAAGCATTATATACTTCAACATGACCTACAGGTACCTTGTACTATGACCTCCATCCACTGAACGGGTCCAAAATGCAGCTCGAAAATGTTCGTGAAACAAATTCAGTACTACAGAATAATTGCCTTAGGATAGGCATTGACACGGCGCTACCACAGCAGTCGGACATACATGGGCCCTTCAGACTGAATTTCTCCTATTTTCCCGCCGATTATTCTCATGTGGTCACACATTTTGTGGTATTTTCGCGCCGATTAGCCCCGTGTGGTCACACATTTTGTGGTATTTTCGCACCGATTAGCCCCGTGTGGTCACACATTTTGTCGCATTTTCGCGCCGATTAGCCCTGTGTGGTCACACATTTTTTCCTACTTTGCCCGCCGATTTTCCTCGTGTGGTCACATATTTTGTCGCATTTTCGCGCCGATTAGCCCCGTGTGGTCATACATTTTTTCCTACTTTGCCCGCCGATTTTCCTCGTGTGGTCACATATTTAAGCTACGATCATTGTGTTTGGAACTAGGCCTGAAAAGTATTATCTTTAGCATTTAAACTTGGATGAAAAAAAATTGAATGAATGAGCTAGTTTCTGGATTAGTATTATGATCTTACTTTTTCACAAGGTTAAGAGAAAGTCGGCAATATGCCGATTATCCTTATCCGATGGTCACACATTCAGATTAGTATTAATTATGTAAGTCATGTGAAAAGTCCAGATTGCTTTTACATCTACCGTGTCCTTTAAACTTGTTGCATCTTGTGGCCGATGCCTGCAATGCAGAATCTGCTCTATTTCGTGTTGAGATTATACGCGTTCCTTGTTTTAACACGTGATTGAAAGGTGTTTTGGGGTAATAGTGAATCAAAGTTGTGAATAAAAAGTTATTTTTATTTATTCTGCTTTAGGCATGTGTTTTAACATGTATGTTAATAGTTTGTATATATTCTGTATAAAGATACATATGGTGAGATGGTACAATAAATTTGGCAGTCTTTGCCGAGAATTGCTACTCCATTTGATATTGATCGTCTGTAAGGCTGAACACTCTTGCCTGCTGATCATATCTTGTTTCGGTGTTCAGATTACATTCCTGATACGGGAGCCATGTTGGAGATCTTCTGCTTTACATGCCTGTCTTGGCTCCCGCATTGTGGACAAGCTATTTTTCTCCTAACATTATTGGCGTAAGGTGACTTTATGGACGTGAGGTGACGTTATTGACGTAAGGCGAAGTTATTAAGGTAATGTGACGTTATTGACGCAGGGTGAGGCTTATGACGTAAGGCGACGTTATTGACGTAAGGCGCATTATTAAAGTAATTTGACATTGACGTAAGGTGAGGTTTTGACTGAAGGTTACGTTATTGACGCAAGGTGACGTTATTACGGTAATGTGCCATCTGTCGTATATCTCTACATGTATTTTGACTCTTTCGTCTGTGGGCTGATGTTAATTGTGGACTGAATGTTGAGCAGTCAGGGTATCAAAGAATCTAGTGCACATGTATAATCGTTCCATCCGAGTCATCTTTAAAGACAGGTTTCTTGCTAAATGTGTGTTATTTGTTTAGCAGTGTTGTGCCTTGACCTGTATATATACAAGTGCTTGTCCAAAATATAGGGCCCCCTCTGTAGCGTCGCAAACTTTATTGCTACACACCTGTGTTATCTTCGTGAAAACGCTTTGAGGAGTCGGGAGCCCTATTATGTTATTTCGTGCTATTTGAATAAAGAGACATGTCAGCCATACACAGTTAAAGGGGTCTTTGTGAGTGTGTACTTATGCTTTCGACAGAGTAGTATAGGGGAGATGCTCTTTTCTCTACACGTCCCCCTGGAAGCTGGAAGACCTGGGATCAAACCCCGGTCGGGTCATAACAAAGGCTTTTGAAATGTGACTGCGTGAGGTGTCGTCTATGGTGTCTTCAGCTTGATACATGTACGTTAGTGGCAGCAGCACTTTGGCGAGATGGACTGGGCCTGGACTCGCCCTGTCACAAGACTCCACAGTATATGTACACACACGTAATAATTCTTCCTCGTCATATGACTGAAAATGGCACTGAAAAAAAGGGAAAAAAAGTACGACGTAAAACCTAAAGTCACATACTTTCCTCCACACCATTACCATATAAGAATGCCACATACATACATGAGGTGCCGTGCAGCACTTGGAGTTTTAATGGTTATAGTTGGTAGCATGCTGGATCTCATGTCGGTATACACTCAAAAAATTAATCTCTTAAATTTGACAGGACGTCTGTTACCTGAGTGATGCTAGATTGTGTTTGTGTATTGTAGCAAACTATTCTGCTAAATGTAACATATACTCTATTATGTCAACATAACCATTCTATTAAACTAAGTGGATGTTATGTTGAATGTGGCACAGTATTGTCTTATAATAACAGAATACATTCCAGCATCACTCAGACGACAGAATTTGTGTTAGTTTTAAACAGATTAATTTTTTGAGTGTAGATTCAATTGACTGACCCACATAGGCTTTGAATAGTTAAGGAATTGCAAAACACTTCCATAGTCATCTGAGGTCATTTAGCAAACTACCATAAGCAGTCTACGAACAGCATTAACCTAAACCGTTTCGCAGAAGTGCACAATGCTTATATGAAGCCTGTTTGACCGTAGCCGGTTATGTGGACGCTTTGTAGCAGTCTTATGCGTTGAATTAATGATGGCAGTTGTTATAAGTAGTTTCAATAAATAAATAGATTAAATTACAGAATATGTATAAATTACAGAGAAAAAAAAAAGATGATAAGCTCTCTGCTTTTATTGGGCAGATATTGTAAACTATTGAAGGGCGATAACTCTTACACCAGACGGCCGAGGTTGAACAAGGCATGCGTTGCGGTGGTTTGTAGGCTTTAAAAATACATAATGTGCTGAAAGAAGATCATTTATTCCACTATTTTTCTCCAATCATCAACTTTCCAAAACGGTACGCATAAAACTTTTGAAGCCGATTATGCTTCCTCATTGTCACCTCCGACTTTTTGATGTATCCTTCGAAATCCAGAACAAAAGGCTTTAGTCGATCGCCCGATTGTTTCTTGGTGAACCGAACCAGGCAAGTTGCTAACTTATTGAATTCGTCGTCTAAAGTTAGAACTTTTTGTGAAAGAAATTCCATTTCTGTTCGGTATTTTCAACATGACAATTTTGCTAATCGCTACAACCAGAACCATGGATAGGCTGTGGAAAATGATTCAGGAAAGAGACCATAGCCCTTATGATTAACACCATTGCTCTGCGCCTTCTGTTTCATTGACTTCCAGACTCCATTAATGTAAGGTTGTAAACTGATAGGGTATGCGAATTCTCCTTTCAGATGCACTAGAAGTATACCTAAGTTGGGAAAGTCTTACTTTCGCAAGGGAGTAGAATACCTTCAGTCTGCTTCACAATTTTGTTTCTTCCTTTGATGTAAGACATGCATCGTATCGTAAGGACAAAGGGTGAGTAATGCACGTTTGGGACAGATGAATGGTTTGTGCAGCCCTCTCCCGGGGATGTCCTGGGGAATGTAGAGCCGTGTCAATACGTGGTTCGCTTTCCCCTGTACCATCCCCAACACTCAACACTGTGACATGGAGCACGATTGGTTCAGCACTAGCTTCATTCGTCGGTTTACGGACAATCTGTTGCCATGCAATCCACAATCTAGTGGCTGAAATATCACCCAGCTATGCAGGAAAATGTAAATAAAAAATTAAGCAAAATTAATTCCTAAGGCATCCTTTAATAGTTTGAGAGAGTTTTCGAAGTGCTTGGTACCATTTCATAAATCGTCACTCTTCACGGTTATAATCAATCTGGTAAAAACAGTTTTGAACCGAAACCATAAATCGCGTAATCACAAGATACATATGTAGCACTTTGATAACATGAGTGCTGCGTGTCAGGAATCATATATCGAAGGCAATGTTTGACGGATAATAAACGTACACTCCAAGAATTAATCTGTTTATTTTAACACAACTTTCTGTTGTCTGGCTGATGCTAGAATGTATTCTGTTAATATAACATAACATTTATGTTATGTATAACATAATCCATAATAATCACACTTGACATAATATCCTGTTAGTCTAATAGATTCTTTATGTTCAATTAAAAGAATATGTGTGCTATATTTAACAGAACAATCTGCCGCAAAAGCAGAATAGATTCTAGCATCCCTCAGACAACAGGCCTTCTGTTCAATTTAACACATTAATTTTTACAATTTAGTCCATGGCTGTAACAGCTGGTAATTAAATTGTAGGGTACTGATAACATTGACAGGTTACGCCGGTCAAACAACAGTCACAAAATCGCTGTGACAGCCTGTGTTCAGATTGTAGGGTACTGATAACATTGACAGGTTACGCCGGTCAAACAACAGTCACAAAATCGCTGTGACAGCCTGTGTTCAGATTGTAGGGTACTGATAACATTGACAGGTTACGCCGGTCAAACAACAGTCACAAAATCGCTGTGACGGCCTGTGTTCGAATTGTAGGGTACTGATAACATTGACAGGTTACGCCGGTCAAACAACAGTCACAAAATCGCTGTGACGGCCTGTGTTCAGATTGTAGGGCACTGATAACTTTCACAGGTTACGCCGGTCAAACAACAGTCACAAAATGGCTGTGACGGCCTGTGTTCAGATTGTATGGTACTGATAACATTGACAGGTTATGCCGGTCAAACAACAGTCACAAAATCGCTGTGACAGCCTGTGTTCAGATTGTAGGGTATTGATAACATTGACAGGTTACGCCGTTCAAACAACAGTCACAAAATCGCTGTGACAGCCTATGTTCAGATTGTATGGTACTGATAACATTGACAGGTTACGCCGTTCAAACAACAGTCACAAAATCGCTGTGACAGCCTGTGTTCAGATTGTAGGGTACTGATAACATTGACAGGTTACGCCGGTCAAACAACAGTCACAAAATCGCTGTGACGGCCTGTGTTCAGATTGTAGGGCAGTGATAACTTTCTCAGGTTACGCCGGTCAAACAACAGTCACAAAATGGCTGTGACGACCTGTGTTTAGATTGTATGGTACTGATAACATTGACAGGTTACGCCGGTCAAACAACAGTCACAAAATCGCTGTGACAGCCTGTGTTCAGATTGTAGGGTATTGATAACATTGACAGGTTACGCCGGTCAAACAACAGTCACAAAATCGTTGTGACAGCCTGTGTTCAGATTGTAGGGTACTGATAATATTGACAGGTTACGCCGGTCAAACAACAGTCACAAAATCGCTGTGACAGCCTGTGTTCAGATTGTAGGGTACTGATAACATTGACAGATTACGCCGGTCAGACAATAGTCAGAAAATCGCTGTGACAGCCTGTGTTCGAATTGTAGGGTATTGATAACACTGACAGGTTACGCCGTTCAAACAACAGTCACAAAATCGCTGAGACGGACTGTGTTCATATTGTAGGCTACTGATAACATTGACAGGTTACGCCGGTCAAACAATAGTCACAAAATGGCTGTGACAGCCTGTGTTCAGATTGTAGGGTACTGATAACATTGACAGGTTACGCTGGTCAAGCAATAGACACATCCCGTACCGAATCCACAAAGCCATATTAAGTAAAAAAAAATTTTTTTTTTTTGGAGGGGGAGGGGGAAGCATTGAATATGATCATTTGTTCCACTTATCAGCGTTATCTTAAGACAAATGTGTCCTATTTTCAATTTGTAGTAATGAAATCTAAGCATTGTAAAGAGTGTTTGAAATTATTACTTAAGTCAGAAACGGTTTTGTAAAGTTGACCCCTGATCTATCATGATGTAAAGATGTCAACAACGTGGAAATGTCCCGGTGGAGAGGTTGCTGTCACACCGATGACAAAAACCGAAGGGTTCCTGACAGAAATTGTCAACTGTCTCCAAGATCCATGACCTTTTCTGAATATACATACTCATGTATATACAACGTTACAATGTACGTAGTTATTGACAAAATCCAAAATGGCCACCAAAAACAAAAAGGCAAGCCTATCCTGCCAGCTTTTTGTTCGATAGGAATTCAACCAAAACCTACATCCCTAGAACTCGGAAAACGGCTCATTTACATTATGGCGTGTTTATAGAGCGTTAACATCTATTTCTGCGATCTCTTAAAATCAAGATGGCCATAAAATGTATTGTTAAAAAAAACTACGACATATTTTACGAGCCATAGCTATTATGCTCCAGTCTTTAATTAGATAAACAGATAATCATTCGACTATAACTTTGATGTGACGACTGGAAAATGACCCCCTGTTACTATCGAGCGAATCACATTGTGTCTACGTACCTGTATCTGGCCTTGTGGCATTTGTTAAGATACTGTATGCTGTTTAATCAACGTCACGAGTTATTACAGTACGAAAACTACCCTGTCAAGGATATTTCATCAAAACCCTTTACTTCAAGTTTTCTCTGGTTTACATTGAGAACATAGCCCTTCATAATTGCTTCATAACTGTGTCTAATTCCGATTGGCCCGGGGCCTTGTGAAGTATATTTGTCGTGCTGAATTAGATTGTCACCTTGAATATACGAACTGTTGCAATCAAAGCGCAACTGAGATACATAGTATGATCAACGAGAACTTAAGAACTATACGCACCATAGCATTGCCATCTCCGAAGAAAAACCGACGCGCAAATGGCACATCGTGTGCTTGCAGGATGGATAGTTTCCCATTTGTACTGGTCAGTGATACGTCCGTGTACAACGTCTATAGTGGTGTTCTACCGGAAACTCTGATCTCGTCACACATCTTAGTTGATGAAGCATCACGTGCGTCCAGCGAGGATTGTCACAGAGCTGTCCCTCTTTACTTGCGTATGAGTTCGACGCATCAAAGTTGTATGGCCATCGGATGTTGAGACTAGCTCCGTAGGCCTACATGTTCGACCTATCTGAGGTGAGTTGAGTCGATTCAATATGCTCTGGTGTTTACTGAACTTCACGTGCATGCCGTGCAAAGTTATAGGCGTGGGACCCTGCCGTTGGGACCTCACTGCCTACGCTTTGAGAAGTGTGATTTGCGTATTTTAATTATAATGTTAAAATTGTTTATTTGTGCCATCAGTTATCTACAAGTATTATCATTTAATTTGTGTATACGGAAATTGTCATCAGGTGGGGATAAATATTGTACATTCCTTGTTTTGTCGCATGCGGATGAGTGGCTTGAAATGGCCTGTGCTGGTCGCCATCTTGCCATCTTCCCCGATGATTCACTCCAGCATATAGACTTACGTTGTTTGTCTCTTGTCCAGGTAAGCAGTTTCATGTATTGTATACCGGAGCAAAGCTGATTGTTATTTCATAAACATTCATGAGAATGATATTTGCTAGATTCTGATAGCTCACAAATAACGCTAAATTCATGTTTCTTTGTGAAGCCCACCCTCACATCGGTCTCGTTACACAAACTGTCGCAACGTAGTGCGTACGTCATGTAAACACCAGCTGGCAATCAGCATGTTCAAATATGTGAATTAGTTCATCCTAATTAACCCGTTCCAAACTGTTAATTCTTTTAATTTTATAATGTAAGATCAATTATAAAAAATCAATTGTCAAATTGTAGATTTAGTAATTTGTTTCATTGGAAGTAAAAGGTCAACATGCAAATGACTAAGCCCACATTCGGTACACGGTTCGCTCGTATTGGGAGACATACAGTTCGAAGTCGAGGAGAGTGTATGTAGGAAATGTTATTTACTATATCAGGCAGCGAAATTTGGCCTGCCGGCGAAACCCAGAAATCGGTTACGTCTTTTCCGCCTCGCCTAACCGATCATTCGGTTACGCCACGTATGTTTATCAACCCGATCGGTTACGCTAATTGTTTACGTGGTATATGTTTCAGGCATCATTCTGGATCATTAATAAAAGTATTCAGCTCAGTGTTATGTTTGTTTTTCTTTTCTATATCTAGCAGCTCATACCGTAAGGTTGGTGAACAAAAGAAAGAGAAATTTTACACTCACACGGTGTTTCAACGTTGTGTGTTGCCTGGTTGGTACTTGACTCCTGTGGCACATTTTTACGTGAAATTCCGTTATACAGGCTTATATGTGAAAAGATAAGTCAAAATAAATAATTTGAGTATTATCTCAAAGCCTGTAAAGCATATATGAATGATTACATTTCCATGTGGCCAGCACAGGCAGCTGGCTGTGGCTGACCGCATACTGGCCGCGTTGTGGTTATGAAAGCTGTTCAGTCCAGTTTATCTGTAGTTACCTAATGCACACTGACTCTAAGGACGTTCTCGTTGGACAGTTGGCCTAACCGATTTTCCGGTTAGCCAAATTGAACCGCACGTAACCGTTGCGCGACCGACGGTTTCGTTCGCGCCAAATTTCGCTGCCTGTATATCCAGATACTGGACGGATAATTCATTTCTGCATAAGCAGAGCATATACAGTAATTTCATATTAGGCTGTTCAATATCTATCACATGAGATGTACACACCCTAAGTTTAAAGGTCTCCTGCAAAACTCTTACTGTAATGTAATGGCATCTATGGTAGTTGTCATTTCGCCGTCTTCCCGGATGATACACAGATCACACCAGCCTGTATTTTGTGTATCTCTTCTCTAGAATAAAGAGGACTTGACCCAACTCTCCTGTCATGAATTATTCACACGTCTTGTATATGGCCATCGGGGATTGAGAGCAGCTCGGTACAAGTTCAACCTGTCTAAGTTGAGTTGAGTCGAGTCGAGTCGAGTCGAGTCGAGTCGAGTCGAGTCACCAAAGTATGTATACTGAGCTTTACCTGTATGCAATTCAAAGTTGTATGACCGTCGGGGATTGAGACCAGCTCCATACATGTTCGACCTATTTGAGTCGTGCATTCAGCTCTGGTGGGTTCTGTGCTTTACTCGTAGATTCTCAGCGAATACATCTGACAGAAACTAGGTGAAACCTCCGTACGTGTGAGTCAGGTCCCTTAAAATGTGAGTCCAATATACCTGACAATCTGAGTCAGTTTGTGCAGACCCGTATCCCATCCGCGCACCGAGGTTGGAGTGGTAACTAAAACCGCACAACCAGTAAACAAGGATATGTAAAGAAAAGCTTACGTCAGTAATAGAAACCTGTTTCTTTAACAGAAAATATACTTTTATTCACACATTTTAGACCAGCATGTCATATATGAAACAGGTCATACAAAACATATTATAACATAGCAACAAGCATAACTGGCATATTCAGGACGCATCATTAGCACAATGATTGCATAAATTTGAATACAATATTTTGTGTTACACTCTCATAAAATTCCGTAGGATTAGCACGCCACCAATAAAATGTAGGACATGGAAGAAGTGTACGACATATGGAAGAAGTGTACGACATATGGAAGACTATTAATGTACATGGAAAATGGAAGAATTGAAATCGTGGCATATATATCATTGTACAAACCATGCAGCAAAGTACAAAATCTGAATTTATGACACAGACATTGTGGATTAAAAACTATGTTTAATGTGAGGAGTACATTACAGCGTTATAGGGTACATATAGTTGTGCGATAGTACTTGACTCAACTCTCCTGTCGTGAGCATATAAGAGACCAGATCTATCCAGCATGTGTGGTAGTGCATCTATCCAGCATATAAGAGAGCAGATCTATTAAGCACATGTGGCAGCAGACCTATCCAGCATATAAGAGAGCAGATCTATCCAGCACATGTGGCAGCAGATCTATCCAGCATGTGTTATAATACATCTATCCAGCATATAAGAGAGCAGATCTATCCAGCACATGTGGCAGCAGATCTATCCAGCACATGTGACAGCAGATCTGTCCAGCATGTGTTATAGTACATCTATCCAGCATATAAGAGAGCAGACCTATCCAGCACATGTGGCAGCAGATCTATCCAGTATGTGTGACAGCAGATTTATCCAGCACTTGTAGCAGATCTATCCAGCTTGTGTGACAGCAGATCTATCCAACATGTGTGATAGTACATCTGTCCAACATACGTGACAGTAGATCTATCCGGCACATGTGGCAGCAGATCTATCCAGCATATGTTGCAGTAGATCTATCCAACATACGTGACAGTAGATGTGACAGCAGATCTATCCAGCATACGGGACATCAAATCTATCCAGCCTGTGTGATAGTAGATCTATCCAGCATACGTGACAGCAGATCTGTCCAGCATATGCGACAGTAGATCTATCAAGCCTGTGTGATAGTAGATCTATCCAGCATATGTGGCAGCAGATCTATCCAGCTTATGTGGAAGCAGATCTATCCAGCATATGTGACAGCGGATCTATCCAGCATATGTGAAACATCTATCCAGCACGTGTGGCAGTAGATCTATCCAGCACATGACAGTAGATCTATCCAGCACATGTGACAGTAGATCTATCCAGCACGTGTGGCAGTAGATCTATCCAGCACATGACAGTAGATCTATCCAGCACATGTGACAGTAGATCTATCCAGCATGTGTGACAGTAGATCTGTCCAACATGTGTGATAGTAAATCTATTCAGCACATGTGACAATAGATCTATCTACGATAAGTGACAGGAGACTTATCCAGCATGTGTAATAGTGCATCTATCCAGCATATAAGAGAGCAGATCTATCAAGCACATGTGGCAGCAGATCTATCCAGCATATAAGAGAGCAGATCTATCCAGCACATGTGGCAGCAGATCTATCCAGCATGTGTGACAGCAGATCTATCCAGCATGTGTTATAGTACATCTATCCAGCATATAAGAGAGCAGACCTATCCAGCACGTGTGACAGTAGATCTATCCAGCATGTGTGACAGTAGATCTGTCCAACATGTGTGATAGTAAATCTATTCAACACATGTGACAATAGATCTATCTACGATAAGTGACAGGAGACTTATCCAGCATGTGTAATAGTGCATCTATCCAGCATATAAGAGAGCAGATCTATCCAGCACATGTGGCAGCAGATCTATCCAGCATGTGTGACAGCAGACCTATCCAGCATGTGTAATAGTACATCTATCCAGCATATAAGAGAGCAGATCTATCCAGCACATGTGGCAGCAGATCTATCCAGCATGTGTGACAGCAGATCTATCCAGCATGTGTTATAGTACATCTATCCAGCATATAAGAGAGCAGACCTATCCAGCACATGTGACAGTAGATCTATCCAGCATGTGTGACAGTAGATCTGTCCAACATGTGTGATAGTAAATCTATTCAGCACATGTGACAATAGATCTATCTACGATAAGTGACAGCAGACCTATCCAGCACATTTGACAGTAGATCTACTTTTCATAAGTGCCAGTAGATCTATCCAGCCTATGTGACAGCAGATCTATCCAGCATACTTAACAGTAGATTTGTCCAGCATATGTGACAGTAGATCCATCTAGCATACGTGGCACAGAAAGTTACCTGTCACAGAAAGTTACCTGTCACAGAAAGTCTTGTGTGTCGTATGTAACCGGAGTTATAACAAAATAGCTGTTAATATAATAACAAGGCGGGTAACACCTGCCTTGTCATCTTATTATGCACGGGTATGAACTTTTGCTGCAGCTGAGATCGTTCTAATGGTTACAACATTTCTTATAAATGTATTTACAAATTAAATATTCTATGACATATACATCTATGTAGACGACAGGAAATATATACACATTTTCAAAGGCGCCAAATAACAATATGGGCAAGAACTGTCTTAGTATCACAAACGGCATAAGTTGTATAATAAATTAATAAAATTTTCATTTCTAAATCTCTAAAACAGTAATTTTGTCAGTACATACGTGGATACAAGCACAACCCTTTCAATGCAATATCATACTTAGCATTTTCGAAGAGACGCTAACAAAAATTTAAATTCAGACCACAGTATACTTTCTATCAAAAATGGGACATTTAAAAACGCATCAAAAAAGAAAAACAAATCAACAAACAAAACAAATAAAAGAAAGAGACCCACAAACATAGCACCATATGAACTTACTACGATGAACGCAGATTTTACAAACTAACACATTTCGAAATGTTTCACAATCTCAATAATTCAGCCATCTACACGATGAGGGCTTTACAAGGGTGATCATTATAACAGTAAGGATTCTGTGTACAGGAGCCCGCCCATCGGTAAATACAATAAGAACATAACAGCACTTATAGAACGCTACCGCGTGTGTACTCGAACCCTTGTGGGATTAAATGTGCATGTAATTATAACTGGACAGTGCTTATAGAACGGTACCGCCTATGCACACTAACCATCCCATAATTAAATGTGCATGTAATCATAACTGGACAGTGCTTATAGAACGGTACCGCCTCTGTACACTAACCATCCCATAATTAAATGTGCATGTAATTATAACTGGACAGTGCTTATAGAACGGTACCGCCTCTGTACACTAACCATCCCATAATTAAATGTGCATGTAATTATAACTGGACAGTGCTTATAGAACGGTACCGCCTCTGTACACTAACCATCCCAGAATTAAATGTGCATGTAATTATAACTGAACAGTGCTTATAGAACGTTACCGCCTCTGTACACTAACCATCCCATAATTAAATGTGCATGTAATTATAACTGGACAGTGTTTATAGAACGGTAGCGCCTCTGCACACTAACCATCCCATAATTAAATGTGCATGTAATTATAACTGGACAGTGCTTATAGAACGTTACCGCCTCTGTACACTAACCACCCCATAATTAAATGTGCATGTAATTATAACTGGACAGTGCTTATAGAACGGTACCGCCTCTGCACACTAACCATCCCATAATTAAATGTGCATGTAATTATAACTGGACAGTGCTTATAGAACGGTACCGCCTCTGCACACTAACCATCCCAGAATTAAATGTGCATGTAATTATAACTGGACAGTGCTTATAGAACGGTACCGCCTCTGTACACTAACCATCCCATAATTAAATGTGCATGTAATTATAACTGGACAGTGCTTATAGAACGTCATATTTACAGTCATAATAGATTCGTGACAAAAGATCTGTCAAATTTAGCCAGTCCATTTTTATATGCAACATTTCCAGAAATAACTCTGCTTTGGCCATAACGCCACAGGGATTTATGATTTTAAAACACAGTTGTTAGGTATGAAATCTGTCCAGGTACAAGTCCTCCGCTACAGCTACAGTGATATACATGTATTGCCCTCAGATTTAACCAATCACAAGCAGCTAGAGCAAACGGTCAACTCTCAAGATTTATACAATAACTTGTGGAGAGAACTTATCAGTAATGTATTATATTATATTGGATATCCTACTGCATTGTACTTGTGCAGAACTGCATGAATATATTTAAGTTTAAGTATATGAATGTTCAACAAACAACATGAATACCACACACGCACTGCGTATAGAGCAACTGAACGTATTAACGCTCTTTCTTGTAAAGACCGTGGCGTAAAAACAATAAAAGGCGGCCTGAGCTTTCCATAAATTGTGTTATACCAAACTGCTGTTTTACCAGGCTACATATTCAAGTTCGCTACCTGTTCGATTTCACAACAGGACTATATTGCTTTGCCATTGGAAACGGCTCGTAAATTTTGGAGAAAATCTTCAGAGTGACTTCCCCTGGGTAATGTCAAGGTGGCGCTCATGTATAAAGATCTGTCATTGGCCGAGTTGTCGGATTCAGATTTGTTGCTATAGTAACTGGAGTACGCCGAACCTCTTCGTGACGGTTTCTGTTGCTCTTTTCGTCTGGACAATCAGAACAAAAAGTGGCAGCGTTAAAGCACAAAGAAATGAGAGATAGGTGGAAATTTTAACTAAATATTGAAAGAAGGCTTATTTAAGACTTCACTATGCTTCAATTGTATATAGTTCTTTTATAGTACATAGTAGTTACGTGGCCTACTTCTGGCAGCCATACCAGCCCATGTAGACAGGACTCCAGTACGGCTGATTTGCTATTGTTCTGTGAGGAGGATGATAACTCCTGCAGCCCCTTCATGCGGAAACATTTAGAAAATATATAGAGAAAATAATATTTTGTTCCTCTTCGGCCGTACGTAGAAAGATCTTGCAGCAACCTGCGGATGGTCGTGGCTTTATCCCGGGCTCTGCCCGGTTTCCTCACACTTTAATGCTGGCCGCAGTCGTTTAAGAGAATTATTAGCGAGAGCTGGATTTAATCCCGTGACCTCGTAGACGTTACACGTAGAATACATGCGATTGTTGATAGAACATACAAACCTTCGACACCATATAATAAGGATAATCGCAATGAGGATGGTTAGGAGCCAGCAGGCAATCAGGATTCCGATCAAAGTTCCTGTTAGCAAAACAAACAATACACGACTTAAATAAACTAATGTTTTCAGCTATATATCATCGGTATACTGTAAAAGGGAATTCCACAGTTCTTTTAAATTTCATTTGATATTTTTTCCACACCACACTGTAAAGTTTGTTTTCTCATTATTGATTCTTACCCTCGGTCGAGCTTTAGAGTAACGACATCGAGTGTTGATTCTAGGTTATGCCGTTCTAAAGGTGTTTTCATTCAAACATGAACATAACGATAGAACGTTCCGTTCTACTAGTGGTTTTGCCCCAAACTAAAACATAGCTAAAGAGCATTGTGTTCTTTTGGTGGTTTTGATTGAAACCTAAACATAGCTAAAGAACATTCTGTTCTGTTGGTGGATTTGGTTAAAACCTAAACATAGCCAATCAAGACTCTGTTCTGTTGGTGGTTTTGATTCAAACCTAAACATAGCTAAAGAACATTCTGTTCTGTTGGTGGATTTGGTTAAAACCTAAACATAGCCAATCAAGACTCTGTTCTGTTGGTGGATTTGATTCAAACCTAAACATAGCTAAAGAACATTCTGTTCTGTTGGTGGATTTGGTTAAAACCTAAACATAGCCAAACAAGACTCTGTTCTGTTGGTGGATTTGGTTAAAACCTAAACATAGCCAAACAAGACTCTGTTCTGTTGGTGGTTTTGATTCAAACCTAAACATACTAAGAACATTCAAACGGTAACCTCTATACACCAGTGCTTGACATCAGAGGGGTACTGGTACTGCATGCGTATTAAAGTGACGTTGTGTGAGTGAATGTTTGATTGATTATGAGAAAGAGTAAACATAGGCTTTTTTGTATACAAGATGCTTATAGTCCATGGTCATTGAATCAACGTATTAAGATCAATTCCATAACATGTGTTATGCCATGTTTTCCTGTTCATCTGTGAGGGCTATTATCTTCAAGGATCTATCTGTTCCTCTTGTAAACGTATAGGAGTATCGCTGGTAAGGACACTCTGTCTAGTCGGTTAGCATCAGGTCCAAACACCTTCAAAGGTTATTAATCTAGATATTAGATCAGTTAATATTGAAACAAATTTTTACCTGAGGCGGTTTCGATTGCTGGACAAGACTGGTTATCAGGAAATACACTTATCTGAAAAGGCAGAAAGAGAGATATAAATAAGAAACAAGAATAGGTCTACAGAGATACATAAATATACTGATCTGAAACAAGGGATAGGCCTACAGAGAGACAAAGATAGTGATCTGAAACAAGGATAGGCCTGCAAGAGACATAAATATACTGATCTGAAAACGCTGAGCTTTCATTCAGACTAGTATACTAGTATGAATGAAGCTCAGCGTTTTCTGTGTAACTAAAGATTTAAATGACTGGGTAAGGTGGAAAAAACAACTGACCTTTTCGGACAATATTTTACAAAAATTAAGGTAACTATAAAATGAATTGAATACGAAAGGTTGAATTAAACTATCCTATGTAACGAGCATAAACTTACATAGAGCCAGGCTTCGTCTTGGAACGGTCCGTCGCTCGCTACCAGCTTTAATTTGACCACGGAGTCTGGGTAACTTTGCAGAATGTCATCTCTGTTAACTCTTTGAACTACGGTGATGTTTCGACCATTCATGGCGAAGTACTGGCTCCGAGTCTCAAGAACGTACAACACTTTAGACTCTTTGTCGAAGTCTCGAGCGCTAACTTGAATGAGAGACACGCCAGCCGGGGTGCCGTCTATGACAGTGGTGAAGTAACGCTCCTCCGTAAATCGCGGACGGTTGTTGTTGCTCTCATTGAGGTAGAGGCACACAGTAGTCGTACCTTCCCGGTAAGGAGACCCTCTATCCCGTGCCACGGCCAACATGCACAGGGCACGATCCCCGGCCGCTGGCTGTCCATGTTCCTTAAAGTGGATATGCCTCCCTGAGCGTTGATGTCGAAGTCGGCTGTTCCCCTGAGGAAGTAGTCGATCTCGCCCTCGGGACCCGGGTCGCCATCCACCGCGCTCACATACACCACAACTGTCCCCGGGGTCACCGACTCAGAATAAGACTTCCCGTAAAACTCCTGTACAAACTTTGGCGCGTTCTTGTTGCGTATGCCCACTGAGTCACACGACATCAGATCTGGAGATAGAGAAGCCAGAACAATACTGTGATACAGAAAGTCTTTTGTTTACACCTGAAAGTTCTGAGGGGTGTATTGCCCACCTCCTTGGTGAGAAGGAGAGAAGAAAATGTATTCTCCACCCTTATTTACACTGAGGTGGAGAAACAGCATATTGATCTAATCCCTTTCTTGTGTCATATGTAATGTTAGAAATATATAAGATTGGACAGGTAAAAGTTAAACTATTCCAAATAAATAAGATTGGACAGGTAAAAGTTAAACTATTCCAAATAAATAAGATTGGACAGGTAAAAGTTAAACTATTCCAAATAAATAAGATTGGACAGGTAAAAGTTAAACTATTCCAAGTAAATAAGATTGGACAGGTAAAAGTTAAACTATTCCAAATAGATAAGATTGGACAGGTAAAAGTTAAACTATTTCAAATAAATAAGATTGGACAGGTAAAAGTTAAACACTATTCCAAATAAATAAGGTTGGGCAGGTAAAAGTTAAACTATTCCATGTCAATAAGATTCGACAGTTAAACTATTCCAAGTAGATAATTCCGAACAGGTAGAAGTTAAACTATTCCAGGTAGATAAGACTGGACAGGTAAAATTCAAAAACTACTTAAAAAAAAACAACAAACAAAGATCGGACAGAAAAAAGTTAAACACTATCTCAAATCAATAAGATAGGGCAAGTAAAAATCAAAAATTATTCCAAATAAATAAAAGTGGACAGGTAAAGTTAAAAACTATTCCAGATAAATAAGATTGGGCAGGTAAAAGTTAAAAACTATTCCAAATAAACAAGATTGGACAGATAAAAGTTAAACTATTCCAAATAAACAAGATTGGACAGGTAAAAGTTTAACTATTCCAAATAAACAAGATTGGACAGGTAAAAGTTACACTATTCCAAATAATTATGACTGGACAGGTAAACGTTAAACTATTCCAGGTAAAAAAGATTGGAAACGAAAAAGTTAAACTATTCCAAGTAAATAAGATTGGACAGGTAAAAGTTAAACACTGTTCAAAGTAAATGAGACTGGACAGGTAAATGTTAAACTATTCCACGTAGATAAGACTGGACAGACAAAAGTTACACACTATTTGAAATAAGATTGGACAGGTTAAATTTAAAAACTATTCCCCCCCCCCCCCAAAAAAGACTATTCCAAAGAAATAAGATTGGACAGGTAAAATTTTAAAAATCCCCCCCCCCAAAGATTCGACAGATAAGAGTTAAACACTATTCCAAGTAAATAACATTGGAAACGTAAAATTTAAACTTTTCCACGTAGATAAGACTGGACCGACAAAAGTTAAACACTTTCAAATAATTAAGATTGGGCAGGTAAAATTTAAAAACTATTCTAAAAAAAAAGATTAGACAGGTAAAAGTTAAAGACTATTCTAAATAAATAAGATTCGACAGGTAAAGATTTAAAAAATGCCAAAAAAAAATAATAATAAGGTTGGGCATGTAAAAATTAAAAACTATTCCAAATGAATAAGATTGGACAGGTTAAAGTTAAAGCTATTCCAAGTAAATAAGATTGGAAAGGTTAAAGTTAAAACTATACCAAATGAATAAGATTGGACAGGTAAAAGTTAAAACTATTCCAAGTAAATAAGATTGGAAAGATTAAGGTTAAAACTATTCTAAGCAAATAACTTCAGCGAAGTTACTTTTATTCATTCAAAGGTCATCTGAATTTGCTGTACATTCTTACTGCTCTTAGTGCTTTGCTAAAACGATTGTTGTTACAACCCAAATAAAGAACGTTAAACTATTTACTGTTACATGGTTCTACGCAAGCAGATACATACATGCACATGTATAGCGATTACCTGTCGTTTGTCCTGGTGACGAAGGTGTTACCAGGGACACGTTGATTCTTACCTATAGTTTGTCCTGGTGAAGAAGGTGTTAACAGGGACACGTTGATGCTTACCTGTTGTTTGTCCTGGTGACGAAGGTGTTAGCAGGCACACCTTGATGCTTACCAACTGTTTGTCCTGGTGACGAAGGTGTTAGCAGGGACAGATTGATGCTTACCTATTGTTTGTCCTGGTGAAGAAAGTGTTAGCAGGGACAGGTTGATGCTTACCTGTTGCTTGTCCTGGTGACGAAGGTGTTAGCAAGGACACGTTGATGCTTCCCTGTTGTTTGTCTTGATGACAAAGGTGTTAGCAGGGACACTTTGGTGCTTACTTGTTGTTTGTCCTGGTGATGAAGGTGTTAGCAGAAACACCTTGATGCTTACCTGCTCTTTGTCCTGGTAACGAAGGTGTTACCAGGGACACGTTGATGCTTACCTATTGTTTGTCATGGTGAGGAAGGTGATAGCAGGAACACGTTGATGCTTACCTGTTGTTTGTCCTGGTGATGAAGGTGTTAGCAGGAACACGTTGATGCTTACCTGTTGTTTGTCCTGCTGATGAAGGTGTTAGCAGAGACACGTTGATGCTTACCTGCTGCTTTTCCTGGTGACGAAGGTGTAAGCATGGACACCTTGATGCTTACCTGTTGTTTGTCCTGGTGAAGAACTTGTTAGCCGGGACACGATAATGCTTACCTCTTGTTTGTCCTGGGGACGAAGGTGTTAGCAGGAATATGTTAATGCTTACCTGTTGTTTGTCCCGGTGACGTAGGTGTTAGCAGGTACACGTTGATGCTTACCTATAGTTTGTCCTGGTGAAGAAAGTGTTAACAGGGATACGTTGATTCTTACCTGTTGTTTGTCCTGGTGACGAAGGTGTTGGCAGTGACAAATTTCTACTTACCTATTGTTTGCGCTGTTGACGAAGGTGTTAACAGGGACACGTTGATGCTTACCTTTTGTTTGTCCTGGTGACGAAGGTGTTAGCAGGGACACCCTGATGCTTACCTGTTGCTTGTCCTGGTGACGAAGGTGTTAGCAGGGACACCTTGACGCTTACCTGCTGTTTGTCCTGGTGACGAAGGTGTTAGCAGGGACAGGTTGATGCTTACCTGTTGTTTGTCCTGGTGATGAAGGTGTTAGCAGGGACACGTTGATGCTTACCTGTTGTTTGTCCTGGTGACGAAGGTGTTAGCAGGGACACGCTGATGCTTACCTGCTGTTTGTCCTGTTGACGAAGGTGTTAACAGGGACACCTTGATGCTTACATGTTGTTTGTCCTGGTGAAGAAGGTGTTAGCAGAGATCTGTAGATGCTTACCTGTTGTTTGCCCTGGTGACGAACGTGTTAGCAGGAACACGTTGATGCTTACCTGTTGTTTGTCCTGGTGACGAACGTGTTAGCAGGGACACGCTGATGCTTACCTGCTGTTTGTCCTGTTGACGAAGGTGTTAACAGGGACACCTTGATGCTTACATGTTGTTTGTCCTGGTGAAGAAGGTGTTAGCAGAGATCTGTAGATGCTTACCTGTTGTTTGCCCTGGTGACGAACGTGTTAGCAGGAACACGTTGATGCTTACCTGTTGTTTGTCCTGGTGACGAACGTGTTAGCAGGAACACGTTGATGCTTACCTGTTGTTTGTCCTGGTGACGAAGGTGTTAGCAGGAACACCCTGATGCTTACCTATTGCTTTTCCTGGTGACGAAGGTGTTAG
Organism: Liolophura sinensis; assembly: GCF_032854445.1. NCBI lineage: Eukaryota > Metazoa > Mollusca > Polyplacophora > Chitonida > Chitonidae > Liolophura > Liolophura sinensis. Next base: position 998,010 of record NC_088307.1, read on the forward strand.
CAGGGACACCTTGACGCTTACCTGTTGTTTGTCCTGGTGACGAAGGTGTTAGCAGGGACAGGTTGATGCTTACCTGTTGTTTGTCCTGGTGACGAAGGTGTTAGCAGGAAGACGTTGATGCTTACCTGTTGTTTGTCCTGGTGACGAAGGTGTTAGCAGGGACACGTTGATGCTTACCTATTGCTTGTCCTGGTGACGAAGGTGTTGGCAGGGACACGTTAATGCTTACCTATTGTTTGTCCTGGTGACGAAAGTGTTAGCAGGGACACGTTGATGCTTACCTGTTGTTTGCCCTGGTGATGAAGGTGTTAGTAGGAACACATTGATGCTTACCTGCTGTTTGTCCTGGTGACGAAGGCGTTAGCAGGGATATGCTGATGCTTACCTGTTGTTTGTCCTGGTGATGAAGGTGTTAGCAGGGACACGTTGATGCTTACCTGTTGTTTGTCCTGGTGACGAAGGTGTTAGGAGAGACACCTTGATGCTTGCCTGTTGTGTGTCCTGGTGACGAAGGTGTTAGCAGGAACACGTTGATGCTTACCTGTTGCTTGTCCTAGTGACGAAGGTGTTAGCAAGGACACGTGGATGCTTACCCGTTGTTTGTCTTGGTGACGAAAGTGTTAACAGGGACACCTTGATGCTTACCTGTTGTTTGTCCTGGTGACCAATTTGTTAGCAGGGACACGTTGATGCTTACCTGTTGTTTGTCCTGGTGATGAAGGTGTTAGCAGGGACACTTTGATGCTTACCTGTTGTTTGTCCTGGTGACGAAGGTGTTAGCAGGGACACGTTGACGTTCATGGAGGCGTTCAGTGAGGGTTTGTCCGGATTAATCGCCCAAACCGTGAACTGTAAGTAATGGAGAGAGGAAAATACAACACGTAACTTAATCTAAAACCGGAGTTCCCTTAACGACTTTTCGTAGTCACTGTTTGGAATACTATGTGCTATTTCGGAAACTGATGTCATTGTCAGTGGTTGCATTTATAGTTTCATAAAGTCATTAATGTACTTTGTTTTATTTCATTTGGGTGGTGGTTTACCCCGTACTCAAGAATATTTCACTTATACGACGGCGGCCAGGACTATTGAGGGAGGAAACCTGGCAGAACCCGGGGAAACTCACGACCATCTGAGCTTGCTGACAGACCTTCCAACGCACGGCCGGAGAGGAAGCATGAGTTGGACTTGGAATCACAGCGATCCCTAAAATCATTATAGATTGGCTAATACGACTGATTTTAGTACGACACGCTTCACTTATGACGCGCTATGATTGGCTTATGAATGGAGGAAGCATCACCGCACCTGGTCGGGTACCTGATAGCCCTGCTGACGTAAGACCGCAGCCTTCGTGACCAAAACTGGATTCGAACACCTGACCTCATTTGTGAAGCCCTGATCTGTATGGTGAGTGCCAGTGGCCTCAGTTATAAAGCCAAGGAAAACCATGTTTGACTTAGGCAGAGTTTGACTTAGCAGAATCCCGACTCCATCTCTGCGGGAGACCCACCATGATCAGATGACAATCCTGGGACCGATCACAACTGTCATTACAGCCTTCCCGTGTTGTGATCACCCCTGTGAGTGGGTCGATGTGGAACACGTCCATGGCGTTCTTGGAGATGCTGTAGTGTATCGTGTCCCCCACATCTGGATCGCTCGCCAGTGGTATTCTCAAGGTGACGTTAGAATAGTAGTTCTGAAATCAGAAAGTACAGCTATTCACTTTCTGTAAACTTTTGCGCATGTCCAGCGAATGTGACATTTGGAATAAAACAAACAACGATTAAGTCAAAAAACAGAATACACATGGGATGAAAGGGTTTACCCAAAAACCAAAAGGTTAACAAAAACTTTGTAATACTTGCATCGTTGATTTCAGCGTTGATGAAATGATAATTTCTTTAGCAACCCAAATTACACTGCCGCCTTTCCTTTCACGGAAATTTGCTCCAACTAGTAAATGACCACTTGACTATAGTGGCCCATTCCCGAACCCATCACTTAATGAGTGTTATGTAAGATTTTGGACCGCAAAAATTTCTGAGTACAAGACTGCACAACACCACATCAGGCGCCAGACAATTCTCTGTTAGGCTGCAGCTGAACCGGAGACCGATGAATCCGAGCCCACTACCACAGTGGTCAAACTCTATTGGTCTCTACTTGCGCTGTCTACATAGACCACTCGCCTAACCTATGGCAAGAAAAAATGGCAAGACGACTGTCTTCCATCAAAGAGTACATGCTTTACCTGGGACATCTTCAGATTGTACACGTCCACTGGGAACACGGGCACGTTGTCATTAATATCAGTTACGCGAACTCTGACAATGGCAGACGATGATCTCATTGGTGGTGGTTTTCCGCTGTCAGAAACCATGACAACGAGATCCACGTAGTCAGCAGACATGGTGTCTCGATCAAACCTCTTCGTCAGCGTCACTACACCAGATGTAGAATCGATGGAAAAGAAATCTGCAAGCCACCAATAGATAGCACAACTGTAAGAACATTATATTCTACGTTGTCAGCGTGAAGGGGTATTTTAGACAAAGTTAGAAAATGAACTGTTTTTCTTTGCAAGTACACTACAATAGTAACGACTTCAAACTCTTCTTCTTGTTCTTACACCTCCTTCACAAAACTTCAAGCCAACACAGATGTTACGAGAAATACATACACAGCAAACAGGAAGTCAAGTCTCCCAGTCTTCTAATATATATCGTGATGAGAGCCTAGTAAAATGCAAACGCCACTCATGGTATTACACTGACTTGGTTCCTGTTAAGTTTAGCCCGCGTAAAGACTCCATCAGGACACACCGTTTTTCTCGTGGAAGTAGCTTTTTACTGACGACAAAAACAGCAAGCAAAACCATTCCCAGCAGTTACATGTGAAACCGTTGTCAAAAGAAAACGAGGTAAGGAATTTATTTTATGCAATATGTAGAAGCGATGCGAAACTTTCAAACCAATCGAGCGGTGAAGACTGGTTGAGATCAGAAAATCATCCTGTGTAAAACGGTTTGGATTTGTGAGACATTAAAACGCTTTCCTGCCAACTCACCAGACACTGAGGATGTTTGGATGTAATACCGCAATGTCTGCCTAGGCACATCCGCGTCCTGCGCAGACACCGTCACCATGGTAACGCCAGACACCTCCTCCTCAACAGTGACGTTGTACATGTCTTTCATAAAGACGGGATCGTGGTTATTGGTTCGTTCTAACATTACCTGAAACCACATTGAGATTTTATTGAACAGATGATTAGGTATAAAATCACCACTATCATGAGTTTTAAGGTTATCATGTGACTTCTGTTCCACATTCTTCCTTTACGTACTACTGGACAACTAAGACATACAGTTTGTATATTTGTTAATTTAAGGTCAACGTCATCAGCTTCATCCAAATCGGTATCAGTTCTGGTTTATGTCATGTTGGACTGTCGGGTTTTCATGCTTGTCTTTCTAACTTCGGTTAAACCAGTTAATTACTTCTGACTCCGGATAACAGACTAACTATTTCACTTATGATACATATCTATGTTTTGAGGGCTTGTGGTCGTTATATTATCGATGAAACTGTAAATGTGACTTCCAACACGGATTTTTCTGGTTGACGGGAACTTGGCATGTTATGTATAGCACTGTCACAACTTACTGTCACGGTGGCGTTGTCATCAAATGTTCCATCCGTGACGCGCACGCGCAGTGAGAGCTGTTCATTGGCGGTGCTGTATAGAAGATCTGTTATATTGATGACTTTGGAGACAGACAGCTCACCATTCGCGGGGTTTATCTCGAAGTACTGAGATGGGGTGATGAGATCGAACCTCAGACCCGTCACGCCGTCTTCATCCGTGACCGACATCTGCGTAAGGATTGTGTCCACCGGATCTCCGTGCTCAACGAGAACGCGGTAAAACTTCGGATTAAACACAGGCGGATTATCGTTCAGGTTCGTCACCGTCACGCAGACTGCTGCTGTTGCGCTCATGGGTGGAACGCCCAGATCCGTGGCCATTACCTCAAAACATATTCTCCTTTCCGATGGGTTTTCAAAATCCAGCACTGTACTGGTTGAAATGTTTCCAGAAGGTCCTATGTTAAAATAAGGAGAATTAACGGTGTACACAACTTTGCCACTGAGCCCGCTGTCCGCGTCACTGGCGGACGTCACAAGCAGCACGTAATTGACAGGCATGTTCTCAGTGATGTTAACCTCGTATGTCTGCCGGGAGAATTTTGGCGGGTGCACGTTGGGGGATGAGGCAGTGGAACAGTCCGCCAAACCTGTAAAACACGTATGAATTATCAACACTTCAAGTGAATAGCAAGTTTATTTGAGATCTAGTATGCATGTACCCCTAGTATACACGTACCCCTGGTGTTGACGTAACCCTAGTATTCACGCACGCCTAATATACACGTACCCCTAGTATAGTCGTTCCCCTTGTATACACGTACCCCTTGTATAAAAGTACCCCAGTATACATGTACCCCTTGTATACAAGTACACCTAGTATGCACGTACATGTGATCCTTGTATACACGTACCCCTAGCAGATTGCTAGTTTTGCGGTCTTACATTATGCCGTGGACCATAATATACCACATGATTGTCTACACAATTATATATATATATTAAAAATATCCATGTATGTGCACGGCATATGTTAAAGTGTGACCAATAGAATTTAACAGCTCATATGCGGTTCAAATGTAATCTCCATGTACAACATTTGGCATGTTTCCCGTTGACGCTTACACGCACAAGTATGTCAGAACAATTTAACCGTGGGCACCGAGAACAGTTTGATAACTGGTTATATGTACCCAGGTGTGAATGGACACTTGACACGGCTCTTTATATCCAGGTGTGAATGGCACTTAACACGGCTGTGTATACCCCGGTGTGAATAGCAGGTCAGAAGTCAGAAGTTTGTTCAGGCTGTTCCTAACAAATCTAAACCCTTGCAATCCTAAAAACAGATGTTTGGCATTTGGGATCAAATAACAAGCGTAGTCCAGAGTATTGGATAACATGGACAATAGGGATCCTACCATTTTCTCCAAACGCGTCTTTTCAAAAAAAGTCAGTGACCTATTTTTTGGCTTCAGCACACCTTAGGCGGAACTATTTGAAATTAAATATTGTCTTAATTAATGAACTACATGTACTGTTATCAACAATTACAAAATACGTTAATAAATGCACGCAACTTAGCACTTTCGGGTAAGGTTTGACAAGACTCTTTTGCCCAGATAAAACACAAGACACATAAAATGACTCAATTATGTATCTTTGACAGAGAAGGAAGCCATTTCCATATGAAGCTTGTCCCTCGAATGTGGATAGTTTTAAACTACCAACTAATGCAGAAAAGGTGTGATGGACATATAATGTAACCATGGAAACGGACCAGCATGTGATCTGACATTGGGTCACTGGCGCGTTTCCTTGTACTTACGTAAAACATCCTGTATGGAGCTACCATCGTCCCCAGGACGTAGAAGGGCCATATTGATATCCAACACTTCATTTCTTGAGGGCATATTCGGGTTAAATGCCCGGACCCTAAGCTGTTGATAAAATACACGCCTGATTGAATATTTGGTTGAATACATAATTGATTCATGGAATGATTGGATAATTAATGCAACAACTGATGTTGCATGTACTGATACAGTCAAACACTTAAATATACAATAATACCAAACACAGCTCACTGAAAAGTCCGACATCGTTCATCTCACACTTCATACATGTGATAATTATTCATTTACTCTGCCTGAGTTAAATGAAACAACAGGGACGACGGTAAAACTAAAAGTGAATGCTGATTGGAGGCATGTTCCGCACAATGCATGGAAGTCCGATGGAGGCCAGTAGTAGACCTGTCAATTCGTCCTTATACTGGTTACCTGCTAGCACCGGGCACTGTCTGGTTTCCTGCTATCATCATGCTGAACCCAGCCGTGTAATTGGAAATATTCTTGAGCATGGCGTAAAACCCCAAATCAATAAGTAATTAAATAAATAAATATTCGAATTATTAACAAACTGATTCCTTAAAACTTAAAGCATTAAACTGTGTTCTGTATGTTGTGATATTACGGGCTAATTATGACTTGAACCATCATACATGCCCACATTACTGGCTCTTAGCATATTGCAAAAGCATAGATACTATAAGAAAAGTGAGAAGTCCCATATTTGACGTTTCAGTATGCCTACAAAATTTTATCTGTCGTCTTAAGGAGTAACCTGGAGTATCCTGAAGTCGACAACTAAAATTTTGTCGATATACTGAAACATGAAATAAGTGACTTCTCAGAATTTATTCCATCTTATGAGCGCACTACTCTATTATCAGGCTATTTAACCTTTGTGATGCCGTAAAATACAACGGAAGTGATTGTGGATGAACTGACCTTTTGCGAGAAGCAGCTGACGGTCTTTACACAGTCGTCTCCACCAGTCCGCCACGGTGGTTATCTCACTCGTATCTTTATCCAGTCTGAACGCCCCGCTTGCACTGGAGATCAACTCGTACTCTATCCTTGCGTTCTCACCAATGTCAAGGTCAGTTGCTGTGGAAGTTGCGTACCGCTGGCCGGAAGTATACGTCTTTTTGAAGGAAAAGTATTCATCATTTATGTCATGTATGTCATCATTTAATCAGATTTGTTTTATGTGTGAAAAGAAGAAGAAAACGTTTGAATCAGTGCATGAACACAGACTAAATACTTATACACACACGCTTACTACAGTAAGCTACGAGAATGGCTCTAATGAGTTGAAGCTTAACACTACAACTAAAATAGAAGTCATGAAGTTAGAGCGTATTATGCTATATGCTGCAGTGTTTCATACAGAGTGTATTCTGCTATATTCTGCAGTGTTTTATACAGAGTGTATTATGCTATATGCTGCAGTGTTTTATACAGAGTGTATTATGCTATATGCTGCAGTGTTTTATACAGAGTGTATTATGCTATATTCTGCAGTGTTTTATACAGAGTGTATTATGCTACATGCTGCAGTGTTTTATACAGAGTGTATTATGCTATATGCTGCAAGTGTTTTATACAGAGTGTATTATGCTATATTCTGCAGTGTTTTATACAGAGTGTATTATGCTATATTCTGCAGTGTTTTATACAGAGTGTATTATGCTATATGCTGCAGTGTTTTATACAGAGCGTATTATGCTATATGCTGCAGTGTTTTATACAGAGTGTATTATGCTATATTCTGCAGTGTTTTATACAGAGTGTATTATGCTACATGCTGCAGTGTTTTATACAGTGTGTATTATGCTATAGGAGGCAGTTTTTTATACAGAGTGTATTATGTTATAGGAGGCAGTGCTTTATACAGAGTGTATTGTACTATATGCTGCAGTGTTTTATACAGAGTGTATTATGCTATATGCTGCAGTGTTTTATACAGAGTGTATTATGCTATATTCTACAGTGTTTTATACAGAGTGTATTATGCTATATTCTGCAGTGTTTTATACAGAGTGTATTATGCTATATGCTGCAGTGTTTTATACAGAGCGTATTATGCTATATGCTGCAGTGTTTTATGCTATATGCTGCAGTGTTTTATACAGAGTGTATTATGCTATATGCTGCAGTGTTTCATACAGAGTGTATTATGCTATATTCTGCAGTGTTTTATACAGAGTGTATTATGCTACATGCTGCAGTGTTTTATACAGAGTGTATTATGCTATATTCTACAGTGCTTTATACAGAGTGTATTATGCTATATTCTGCAGTGTTTTATACAGAGTGTATTATGCTATATGCTGCAGTGTTTTATACAGAGCGTATAATGCTATATGCTGCAGTGTTTTATGCTATATGCTGCAGTGTTTTATACAGAGCGTATTATGCTATATGCTGCAGTGTTTTATGCTATATGCTGCAGTGTTTTATACAGAGCGTATTATGCTATATGCTGCAGTGTTTCATACAGAGTGTATTATGCTATATTCTGCAGTGTTTTATACAGAGTGTATTATGCTACATGCTGCAGTGTTTTATACAGAGTGTATTATGCTATATGCTGCAAGTGTTTTCTACAGAGTGTATTATGCTATATGTTGCAATTTATTATACAGATTGTATTGTACTATATGCTGCAGTGTTTTATACAGAGTGTATTATGCTATATGCTGCAGTGTTTTATACAGAGTGTATTATGCTATATGTTGCAATTTGTTATACAGAGTGTATTGTACTATATGCTGCAGTGTTTTATACACAGTGTATTGTGCTATATGCTGCAGTGTTTTATACAGAGTGTATTATGCTATATGCTGCAGTGTTTTATACAGAGTGTAGTATGCTATATGTTGCAATTTGTTATACAGAGTGTATTGTACTATATGCTGCAGTGTTTTATACAGAGTGTATTATGCTATATGCTGCAGTGTTTTATACAGTGTGTATTATGCTATATTCTGCAGTGTTTTATACAGAGTGTATTATGCTATAGGAGGCAGTGTTTTATACAGAGTGTATTATGCTGTATGCTGCAGTGTTTTATACAGAGTGTATTATGCTATATGCTGCAGTGTTTTATACAGAGTGTATTATGCTATATGCTGCAGTGTTTTATACAGTGTGTATTATGCTATAGGAGGCAGTGTTTTATACAGAGTGTATTATGCTATATGCTGCAGTGTTTTATACAGAGTGTATTATGCTATATGCTGCAGTGTTTTATACAGAGTGTATTGTACTATATGCTGCAGTGTTTTACACAGAGTGTATTATGCTATATGTTGCAATTGTTATACAGAGTGTATTGTACTATATGCTGCAGTGTTTTATACAGCGTGTATTATGCTATATGTTGCAATTTGTTATACAGAGTGTATTGTACTATATGCTGCAGTGTTTTATACAGAGTGTATTATGCTATATGTTGCAATTTGTTATACAGAGTGTATTGTACTATATGCTGCAGTGTTTTATACAGAGTGTATTATGCTATATTCTGCAGTGTTTTATACAGAGTGTATTATGCTACATGCTGCAGTGTTTTATACAGAGTGTATTATGCTATATGCTGCAAGTGTTTTATACAGAGTGTATTATGCTATATTCTGCAGTGTTTTATACAGAGTGTATTATGCTATATTCTGCAGTGTTTTATACAGAGTGTATTATGCTATATGCTGCAGTGTTTTATACAGAGCGTATTATGCTATATGCTGCAGTGTTTCATACAGAGTGTATTATGCTATATTCTGCAGTGTTTTATACAGAGTGTATTATGCTACATGCTGCAGTGTTTTATACAGTGTGTATTATGCTATAGGAGGCAGTTTTTTATACAGAGTGTATTATGCTATAGGAGGCAGTGCTTTATACAGAGTGTATTGTACTATATGCTGCAGTGTTTTATACAGAGTGTATTATGCTATATGCTGCAGTGTTTTATACAGAGTGTATTATGCTATATTCTACAGTGTTTTATACAGAGTGTATTATGCTATATTCTGCAGTGTTTTATACAGAGTGTATTATGCTATATGCTGCAGTGTTTTATACAGAGCGTATTATGCTATATGCTGCAGTGTTTTATGCTTAATGCTGCAGTGTTTTATACAGAGCGTATTATGCTATATGCTGCAGTGTTTCATACAGAGTGTATTATGCTATATTCTGCAGTGTTTTATACAGAGTGTATTATGCTATATTCTGCAGTGTTTTATACAGAGTGTATTATGCTATATTCTACAGTGTTTTATACAGAGTGTATTATGCTATATTCTGCAGTGTTTTATACAGAGTGTATTATGCTATATGCTGCAGTGTTTTATACAGAGCGTATTATGCTATATGCTGCAGTGTTTTATGCTATATGCTGCAGTGTTTTATACAGAGCGTATTATGCTATATGCTGCAGTGTTTCATACAGAGTGTATTATGCTATATTCTGCAGTGTTTTATACAGAGTGTATTATGCTACATGCTGCAGTGTTTTATACAGAGTGTATTATGCTATATGCTGCAAGTGTTTTCTACAGAGTGTATTATGCTATATGTTGCAATTTATTATACAGAGTGTATTGTACTATATGCTGCAGTGTTTTATACAGAGTGTATTATGCTATATGCTGCAGTGTTTTATACAGAGTGTATTATGCTATATGTTGCAATTTGTTATACAGAGTGTATTGTACTATATGCTGCAGTGTTTTATACACAGTGTATTGTGCTATATGCTGCAGTGTTTTATACAGAGTGTATTATGCTATATGCTGCAGTGTTTTATACAGAGTGTAGTATGCTATATGTTGCAATTTGTTATACAGAGTGTATTGTACTATATGCTGCAGTGTTTTATACAGAGTGTATTATGCTATATGCTGCAGTGTTTTATACAGTGTGTATTATGCTATATTCTGCAGTGTTTTATACAGAGTGTATTATGCTATAGGAGGCAGTGTTTTATACAGAGTGTATTATGCTGTATGCTGCAGTGTTTTATACAGAGTGTATTATGCTATATGCTGCAGTGTTTTATACAGAGTGTATTATGCTATATGCTGCAGTGTTTTATACAGTGTGTATTATGCTATAGGAGGCAGTGTTTTATACAGAGTGTATTATGCTATATGCTGCAGTGTTTTATACAGAGTGTATTATGCTATATGCTGCAGTGTTTTATACAGAGTGTATTATGCTATATGCTGCAGTGTTTTATACAGAGTGTATTGTACTATATGCTGCAGTGTTTTACACAGAGTGTATTATGCTATATGTTGCAATTGTTATACAGAGTGTATTGTACTATATGCTGCAGTGTTTTATACAGCGTGTATTATGCTATATGTTGCAATTTGTTATACAGAGTGTATTGTACTATATGCTGCAGTGTTTTATACAGAGTGTATTATGCTATATGTTGCAATTTGTTATACAGAGTGTATTGTACTATATGCTGCAGTGTTTTATACACAGTGTATTGTGCTATATTCTGCAGTGTTTTATATGGAGTGTATTATGCTACATGCTGCAGTGTTTTATATTATTAGTATGTATCACGGTCCAGAGTTCTCTAATACATGTAGCCCGATAAGTTAAATCAGTCCACGGCAATTGTGAAATGGTATATGATATCTTTATTTCAGAAAAAAAAAGCGTGGGTATTTGTATCCGGTATCCGAAATGCACCGAACGAATTGTTTGATTTTTCAACATAAAAATTACAAGATAAAGATTAAAACCAAAGCTGCAACGAGAGTGTCATACATGTAGTTGGATGTTGTAGTAGTAGTGCAGTACGGCTTTTGTGATAAGAGTAGGTTGTAGGAGTAGTGCAGTACGGTTTTTGTGATAAGAGTAGGTTGTAGGAGTAGTGCAGTACGGCTTTTGTGATAAGAGTAGGTTGTAGGAGTAGTGCAGTACTGTACATGTGGTAACAGTAGGATGTAGGAGTAGTGCAGTACTGTACATGTGGCAACAGTAGGATGTAGGAGTAGTGCAGTACGGTACTTGTGGTAAGAGAAGGGTAGCTGTGGTAAGATTAGGATGTAGGAGTGGTGCGGTACGGTTTTTGTCGTAAGAGTAGGTTGTAGGAGTAGTGCAGTACGGTATCTGTGGCAAGAGTAGGTTGTAGGAGTAATGCAGTACGGTTTTTGTAGTAACGGGAGGTTGTAGGAGTAATGCAGTACGGTTTTTGTGGTAAGAGGAGGTAGTAGGAGTAGTGTAGTACGGTACCTGTGGTAACAGGAGGTTGTAGGAGTCGGTGTCGTATCTGGGAGGGTTGTCATTGACATCAGTCACGGTGATGGAGAGAGTAGCTGTGCCAGTCATCACCGGGCCAGGGTTACCGTCGTCAACGGCGTACAAAAGGAGGCTAAGTCTGTCACCCAGTGGACCTTCTCTGTCCAGAGGCGCCACCAGAGTTACCGTTCCTGACGTTGGGTTTATAGATATCAACCCTGTAACGACAGACAAAAGCAAGAATGGTAGTATGCTTGGGGGTTTACTACGCACTTAACAATTTTTCACCATATGACGGCGAAAATTCATTAGGCGTGTGTACATGTACTGTGTTTTCTTGTGGCAAGTCCATGCCGCATAAGTGTTGTCGTCGCTGAAGTTCAATGCCGAAGACACCAAATATGACATCACACCCAGTCACAATATACTGACATCGGGCCAGCTAGTCCTATTTTGATCTCCGGTCTCTGGACTTCGAGGATGACGCTCTAACCATTAGGCCACCTTAGAGGTAAGAAATCCAGTGAAAGTTATACATCCGGTGATAGTTACACATCCAATGATGACTGAAATCGGGAGACCGGCTTCAAACTGGGGTCGTGTAATACCACAGGCTATAAAAATGGTGTTTGTTCTTGCCCTGCTTGGCGCCCAGCACCGTGAGGTCAGAGCAACGAAATAAGAAGAAACAGTATTAAATCATTAAGTCAGCCGTTAAACCCCAAGCATTCATTCTTTCGTACCAGTGATATTTACACATCCAATGATAGTCACACATTCAATGATAGTTACACATCCAATGATAGTTACACATCCAATGATAGTTACACATCCAATGATAGTCACACATCCAATGATAGTCACACATTCAATGATAGTTACACATCCAATGATATTTTTTTTTTTTTTTTTTTTGATTGGTGTTTTACGCCGTACTCAAGAATATTTCACTTATACGACGGCGGCCAGCATTATGGTGGATGGAAACCGGGCAAAGCCCGGGGAAACCCACGACCATCCGCAGGTTGCTGGCAGACCTTCCCACTTACGGCCGGAGAGGAAGCCAGCATGAGCTGGACTTGAACTCACAGCGACCGCATTGGTGAGAGGCTCCTAGGTCATTACGCTGCGCTAGCGCGCTAACCGACTGAGCCACGGAGGCCCCTTCCAATGATAGTTACACATCCAATGATAGTCACACATCCAATGATAGTTACACATCCAATGATAGTCACACATCCAATGATAGTTACACATCCAATGATAGCTACACATCCAATGATAGTCACACATCCAATGATAGTTACACATCCAATGATAGTCACACATCCAATGATAGTTACACATCCAATGATAGTCACACATCCAATGATAGTTACACAGCCAGTGATAGTCACACATCCAATGATAGTTACACAGCCAATGATAGTCACACATCCAATGATAGTCACGCATTCAATGACAGTTACAAATCCAATGATAGTTACACATCCAATGATAGTTACACATCCAATGATAGTCACACATCCAATGATAGATACACAGCCAATGATAGGCACACATCCAATGATAGTTACACGGCCAATGATAGTTGCACATCCAGTGCTAGTCACACATTCAATAATATTTACGCATCCAGTGATAGTTACTTATCCACTGATAATTCTAAGTATTCAACGGTGATTCCTTCCACATACGTGTAACTGACCTCATATCAAAGTGGACAAAAAGAGTCAAATGAAAATTTTGTCGTATTGATAAGCCTATCATTTATCAGTGGGATAATGCTGGTACAACGCCCAAAATCAACCACTGACTGGCGTCTGGTCAGTGGGATCCTGGCTGATTTGGTAGAAGCCTTAAGTTAGGGTGTTTATCAAGTGTTTAGTGAAGGACGCTCGGTTTATTGCGGGAATCTCATTTTCAGTTTCCGCCCGCTATAAACCTGACTACGGCAGAATATATGCAAAAGTGTCTAGTATGGCTTTAAACACCAATTTAATAATTCAAAAAATCTTATTCTTGCCAACACGCATGGAGGGATCTTCGTCCAGGATACAATGATATTTGCGGAATGTAACTCTCGGTATCGATCAACAAGAAGTGTTGGGGAAAGTTACGGGAAATAACTGCTTTTAATGTGACGGATCGACGGTAAGCCATCCCCATCTCCATTTACCCCATCTTCACACGCGCATTAAATCTTCCCTAGCGTAAATTTATGTCAACCGACTGGTCCCCATAATCAACTAACCTGTTCTGAGTCTCGTCGAACCAAAAACGTTCACAAAATAAATACTTTCCGCAACTACAAGTATAGAAACCTCACAGTCTACGTCTTTAATCGTTTAACACGTAATCTCTGACTACATACCTAGACTAGGTACGTTTCCCAAGAGGTAGGTTACTTGCTGGTGAGGCACCTCTCGGTTGTCAGTGGCTCGGACCGTCACCAGGCCTACACCAGATCTGTTCTCTTCGACCGTCACGTTGTATACTGGGACGTCAAACACGGGTGGATATCTGTTCTTGTCTTCAACCTTTACCTGTGTTGATGGAAATAAAAATAAGTTATCACAATTTCATTTCCGCTCCTGTAACAGTAATGTGTATTTACTGTACGGTGCAGGTATATTTAACGTTTGCTTGCTTACTGTTCGGTATCTTTAACGTGGAGACTGGTTTAATGTAGGGTATCCTTAACGTGAAGACTTGTTTATTGTAGGGTATGCCTAACGTCAGGAATTTTTTACTGTTCGGTATCTTTAATGTGGAGACTTCTTTAATGTAGGGTATCCTTAACGTGAAGATTTGTTTACTGTAGGTACCTTTTACGTGGAGACTTGTTTACTGTCGGGTATGCTTAACATGGAGACTTGTTTACTGTAGGGTATCCTTAACGTGGAGATTTGTTTAACGTAGGGTATCCTTAACGTGAAGATTTGTTTACTGTGGGGTATCCTTAACTCGAAGACTTGTTTACTGTAGGGTATCTTTCACGTGGAGATTTGTTTACTGTAGGGTATCCTTAACGCGAAGACTTGTGTATTGTAGGGTATGCTTGACGTGAACACTTGTTTACTAGAGCTTACCTTAAGGTGGAGATTGGTTTACGGTAGGGTATCCTTAACGTGGAGACTTGCTTACCGTAGGGTATCTTTTACGTGGAGGCTTGTTTACTGTAAAGTATCCTTAACGCGAAGACTTGTTTATTGTTGGGTATGTTTAACGCAAAGACTTGTTTACTGGAGGGTATCCTTAACGCGAAGACTTGTGTATTGTAGGATATGCTTGACGTGAACACTTGTTTACTAGAGCTTACCTTAAGGTGGAGATTGGTTTACGGTAGGGTATCCTTAACGTGAAGACTTGTTTACTGTAGGGTATGCTTAACGTCAGGAATTTTTTACTGTTCGGTATCTTTAATGTGGAGACTTCTTTAATGTAGGGTATCCTTAACGTGAAGATTTGTTTACTGTAGGTACCTTTTACGTGGAGACTTGTTTACTGTCGGGTATGCTTAACATGGAGACTTGTTTACTGTAGGCTTTCCTTAACGTGGAGATTTGATTACTGTAGGGTATCTTTAACGTGGAGATTTGTTTAACGTAGGGTATCCTTAACGTGAAGATTTGTTTACTGTGGGGCATCCTTAACGCGAAGACTTGTTTACTGTAGGGTATCTTTTACGTGGAGATTTGTTTACTGTAGGGTATCCTTAACGCGAAGACTTGTGTATTGTAGGGTATGCTTGACGTGAACACTTGTTTACTAGAGCTTACCTTAAGGTGGAGATTGGTTTACGGTAGGGTATCCTTAACGTGGAGACTTGCTTACCGTAGGGTATCTTTTACGTGGAGGCTTGTTTACTGTAAAGTATCCTTAACGCGAAGACTTGTTTATTGTTGGGTATGTTTAACGCGAAGACTTGTTTACTGGAGGGTATCCTTAATGCGAAGACTTGTGTATTGTAGGGTATGTTTAACGCGAAGACTTGTTTACTGGAGGGTATCCTTAACGTGAAGACTTGTTTATTGAAGGGTATGTTTAACGCGAAGACTTGTTTACTGTAGGGTATCTTTAAGGTGGAGATTGGTTTAATGTAGGGTATCCTTAACACGAAGACTTGTTTATTGTAGGATATGCTTGACGTGAAGAGTTGTTTACTGGAGGGTATCTTTTACGTGGAGACTTGTTTACTCTAGGTATCCTTAACGTGTAGACTTGTTTAATGTAGGGTATCCTTAATGTGGAGACTTGTTTACTGGAGGGTATCCTTAAGGTGGAGATTGGTTTAATGTAGGGTATGCTTAACGTGGAGACTTGGTTAATGTAGTCTATCCTTAACGTGGAGACTTGTTTAATGAAGGGTTTCCTTAACGTGGAGACTTGATTAATGTAGGTTATCCTTAACGCTAAGACTTATTTAATGTGAGGTATCCTTAACGTGGAGGTACCCGACGCGTGATATAACAGAAATAGTCTTGACTAAACCAACTGTTTTAAACACGTTCGATGGTAACCATTGACTAGCCGGCTGCAGAATGTCGTGGGTTTCACCCGGGTTCTGCTCGGTTTCCCCGCACCATAATGCTGGCCGCCATCATATTCTTTAATATGGCGTAAAACAATAATCAAATAAATAAATACATCAAATTTATTTGATTGGAGTTTTTACTCCGAATTTCACTTACACGACGGCCGCCAACATTATGGTGGGATGAAACCGAGCAGAGTCTGGGGGAAGCTCACGACCACCTGCAGATTGCTGGTGACCTTACCAGGTACGACCGGAGAGGACTTTCACAACGATCGCATTGGTGGGAGGCGCCTGAGTGTTTTCCCCGCACTGGCACGCTAACCACTCAGACGGCCGACACCGTTCATTTTACAGGGCATGGGGTAATCAAACTGTCTTAGATTGCTGTCAAACTTAATCTTAACTTAAAACCACTTACTGTGCAAAAAGTGTGACTTAAGTAGTAAGTTTTAGTTTAATAGTTCTCATTCGTTCAAGGTTTTTCACGACCTTCATGGTCTCCATGTTTTTCGCAGTACTCAAGAATATTTCACATGTACAACGGCGGCCAGCAATATGGTGGGAGGAAACCGAGCAGAGCCGGTGGGAAACCCACAATCACAAGCAGATTGCTGGCAGACCTCCCCACATATGGATTGAGTGGAAGCCAGCATAAGCTGGATTTGAACTCATTTGTGAGAGACTCCTGGGTCATTGCACAGCGCTGCCCAGTTAGATGTAATACCAAAAGATAATTCTTTTGTCACACTTTAAAGTCACACTTTAGTGTAAGGTAGCTGTATAATCCAAGGCTAAGTTTGTCCAGTACTCACTGTAACAGTGACGTCATTTGTGAAAATTCCATCTGTTACTCTGACCATGAGAGAGACGATGTCACCGGTGGAACCCTGAAGAAGGTCGGCCACGTCTATAGCTTTGGCGACAGTTATCTCCCCTGTTGTGGGATTAATGGAGAAGTAGTCCTGCTGACCCAGCAGTGAGAAGCGCAGTGTGTCATCGTCTTTATCCGAGGCGGTAATATTAGCCACAGAGGTGCCGGGAGGATCGCCTTCCTTTACACTGGCCGTGTAGCCCGTGGCACCAAATTCAGGTCTATTATCATTAATATTCATCACGTTCAAACAGACCGTTGTTGTTGCACTCCTAGGAGGCGTGCCCAAATCTGTGGCCGTAACGTCAGCGCAGATTCTTCTTTCCGAGGGGTTTTCAAAGTCCACATCTTTGATGATGGAAATGTTACCGGATGGCTCTATGGTGAGGTAGGGAGAATTCAAATTGTAGGTGACAATACCGCTTTGGCCTCGGTCCGGGTCACTGGCTGACAAAGTCTTAATGACGGTGTTTATAGAGACGTTTTCGTACACCTTTATGTCGTAGACATTCTCCGAAAAACTAGGATCGTAGTTGTTAGGTAACGGTGCCTGGGAGCAGTCTACCAAACCTGCAATTGGAGATTATTTTCTTGAAAATCTTCAAACATTCGCATTTCTGTGCAAGCTTGTAATTGGCCCTGCACATTGATCAAGTTTTGGAGGATGGGGTACCTCCCGGAACAATCAAGCAAAATGCTTGAAACGCTTTAGGACAATGTAAAAGTGTGTAATTCCACACGCTGACAACAGCAAATATACAGCGCCTTTTGATCTTTGTATATGTATGTACATGTACCATGCCACTCTCTGGCAGCATAACATTTTTCATCATCTCTGTATACATGTATGAAGTCGCATACTGACGACAGCAAATCACTAAGATATGTATGTGATATTGATTTAAGTCTGTCAGGTTATTTAATTCTATTACGTGGTTTACTAAAGTGTCCATCGTCACGTCACGTTATAGAAGCCTTAGATTATCTGGTAAAATGCTTACCCTAACGTTTTGCTTACACGCCCCCTTACATCATGCCATTCGGTGGACTGACCACCAAATTCACTTACCAGAGACACCGGGTACGTTGTTTCCGGTGAATCCAGGCGGGGTCAGTATGACGTTCACCACAAGACTGTCATTCATGGCCGTATTGGTAGGGTCCTTTGCGTATACTATGATCTAGAAACAAAGATGAAGTGAGTTAAAGCAGGCGTTCTTACACAAGATCATACCTTGTGTTTATATCTATTTTATTTATTTTATTGGTATTTTACGCCGTACTCAAGAATATTTCACTTATACGACAGCCGGCATCATTATGTTGGGAGGAAACCAGGCACAGCCAGGGGAAAACTCACGACCACCTGCAGGTTGCTGGAAGACCTTCCGACGTACGGCCGGAGAGGAAGCCAGCATTATCGCGTATTTATAACACTCGGCTCATGTAAGTATGCAGAACTGGGAACTGAGCACGAACGCACATTGTTTTGCTTTCAGTCTACAATCACTCGAAGGCTGATTCTACTCAGCCATCTCTGAAGTAAGTTAAAATTTGAAATACGATTCAGGGGATAGTCACTTCTTGGACCGTATGAGTCAAAAGTTTGGCCTCCCCCCTAACATCAATAAACAAATATGTCAGATTTCAACATTCATTACGTTCCCCTCCGGCCATACCTTGTCCAACAGCAACCTCTGGTTAGTCGTGGGTTTCCCGGACTCTCCCCGATTTCCTCCCACAATAATGCTAGCCACCATCGTATAAGCAAAATATTCTTCAGTAAAATACCCATCAAGTAAATCAAATTTCATTGCAAAACACTAAAGATTTTCTAAAGGTTTTAACTTGGGATTTTGTGACAAATGGCAGTGTGGAATTATCCCCTGTGAATAAATGGATCAAATTACACTAGAATATGAACACCAGAATGGAAACATCAGAATATCAACACCAGAAACGAAACATCAAAATGTCAACACCAGAATGGAAACATTAGCATATCAATACCAGAATCGAAACATCAGAATATCAACACCAGAATGGAAACATCAGAATATCAACACCAGAATCCAAACATTAGAACATAAATACCAGAATGGAAACATCAGAATATCAACACCAGAATGGAAACATCAGAAAATCAACACCAGAATGGAAACATTAGCATATCAATACCAGATTCGAAACATCAGAATATCAACACGCGAATGGAAACATTAGCATATCAATACCGGAATGGAAACATCAGAATATTAACACCAGAATGGAAACATCAGAATATCAACACCAGAATGGAAACATCAGAATATTAACACCAGAATCGAAACATCAGAATTTCAACACCAGAATCGAAACATCAGAATCGAAACACCAGAATATCAACACCAGAATGGAAACATCAGAATATTAACACCCGAATGGCAACATTAGAATATCAACACCAGAATCAAAACATCAGAATATCAACACCAGAATGGAAACATCAGAATATCAATACCAGAATGGAAACATCAGAAAATCAACACCAGAATGGAAACATCAGAATATCAACACCAGAATCGAAACACCAGAATCGAAACATCAGAATATCAACACCAAAATCGAAACAATAGAATATCAACATCCGAATGAAAACATCAGAATATCAACACCAGAATCGAAACATCAGAATATCAAAACCAGAATCGAAACATCAGAATATCAACACCAGAACTAAAACATTAGAATATCAACACCAGAACTAAAACATTAGAATATTAACACCAGAATCGAAACATTAGAATACCAACACCGGAATCGAAACATTAGAGTATCAACACCAGAATCGAAACATGAGAATATCAACACCAGAATCGAAACATCAGAATATCAACACCAAAATCGAAACAATAGAATATCAACACCAGAATCGAAACATGAGAATATCAACACCCGAATGAAAACATCAGAATATCAACACCAGAATAGCACCACTAGAAAGGAACACCAGAACATCAATATCAGAATCAGAACATCAGAATATTAATATCAGAATCAGAACATCAGAATATTAATATCAGAATGGAAACATTGCAATATCAATATCAAAATCGGAACATCAGGGTTCCGTGGCTCAGTTGGTTAGCGCGCTAGCGCCGTGTGATGACCCAGCAGTCTCTCACCAATGCGGTCGCTGTCAGTTCAAGTCCAGCTCATGCTGGCTTCCTCTCCAGCCGTACGTGGGAAAATCAAAATCTCCAGTTTCTTCGTCAATCTGTCTGGATCAGATTATCAACATGGGAGTGCAAACGTGGAAGATTCATTTGACTTAAACGATGGAGGCCAGGACTATGGGTGATATTAAACCGCGCAGAGCCAGGTGAACAATCACGACTATCGGCAGGTTTGTTCGCGTATAGACCCTCCCACGTACGACCGGAAACTGCTGCAAGTCACTTTATTACACCGCTTGAATTTTAGATATAATATTTTCCCTCGACCAGGAGATGAATATACTCTAACCTTTTGGGAGAAGCAGCTGACAGTCTTTACACAGTCGTCTCCACAGTCCGCCACGGTCATTATCTCACTAGTATCTTTATCCAGTCTGAATGCCTCACTTCCGGCGGAGATCAACTCGTACTCTATCCTGGCGTTCTCACCAATGTCAAGGTCGGTTGCTGTGGGAAGTGTGTACCGCTGGCCGGAAGTGTATGTCTGTTTGAAGGTGGAGATATTTACTGACTCAAAATTGGATCAATCAGAATTTTATTCACAATTTTTTGAATAAGACAATTCAATCCAGTGAAAGTCGCTCTCTTGAAGATAGTATTGACAAAGTACTAAAAGCTACAACATTGAGGCAATACCAGCAGTATATTTCACTCACTCACCTTGGATGACTAGTCCAGGGAAAGTTGACTGTATTTAAGGTTCATTATAAAAGTCTGTCCATGAGATCATAATTGTTTTGGATGTTCATTGTAGCCCACGTGTTTATCTGTGAGAGTTTAGCTGTAGTTAGGGTTGATTATACATGCCAATTTAGGAAAGTCAATTGTTATTTCGGTTAATTCTTGACAGAGTGGTTAAGGAGAAAACTTCCCGCTGTAGGCCGCTGAGGCCCCATCGCACCTCCCTGGTTACCAGAAAACTTTCTGACGCAAGGCTGCAACCAAATAAGGGAGAGCCAACAGAGAAACATGGTAACCACGTAGTTCCGAGACATTCTAAAATACTCGAAACCCGGCCGCTGAGCGACCAAATAATGACTGTTCTGATATACCTTGGATAAGAGTAGGCTGTAGAAGAAGTGTAATACAGTAGCTGTGGTATGGGTAGGCTGTAAGAGTAGTGTAGTACATTGGCTGTTGTAAGAGTAGGTTGTACGAGTAGTGTATTACGGTAGCTGTGGTAAGAGTATGTTGTAGGAGTAGTGTATTACAGTACCGGAGGTAAAAGTAGTTTATAGGAGTAGTGTAGTACGGTAGCTGTGTTAGGAGTAGGTTGTAAGAGTAGAGTAGTAGCTGTGGTAACGGAAGGCTGTAAGAGTAAGTGCGGTAGCCGTGGTAAGAGGGGGCACATGGGGTAACAGGAGCTTGTAGATGTAGTGTAGTACGGTAGCTGTGGTAAGGAGAGGTTGTAGGAGTAGTATAGTACGGTAGCTGGGCAAACGGTAGGTTGTAGAAGTAGTTTAGTACAGTAGCTGGGGTAACAGGAGATCAAGGGAGTAGTATAGCGGGGTACATGTGGTAAGAGTAGATTGAAGGAGTATTAGTACGGTACATGGGGTAACAGGAGGTTGTAGGTGCTGTGTAGTACGGTAGCTGTGGTAAGAGGAGGTACATGGGGTAACAGGAGGTTGAAGGCGTAGTGTAGTACGGTAGCTGTGGTAAGAGGAGGTTGTAGGAGTAGTATAGCAAGTACCTGTGGTAAGAGTACGTTGTAGGAGCTATGTAGTGCGGTACCGCTGGTAAGAGTAGGTTGTAGGTGCAGTGTATTATGGTACCGGTTTTAAGGATAGGTTGTTAGAGGCACCTTGGGTAACTTGGGGTTGTGGGACTAACTGTGGTAAGAGTAAGTTGTAGGAGTAATGTACTACTGTACCTGTGGTAATAGGAGACTGTAGGCGTCGGTGTCGTATCTGGGAGGGTTGTCATTTACATCAGCCACGGTAATATACAGGGTCGCTGTTCCAGTCATGACAGGGCCAGGGTTACCGTCGTCATTAGCGAACACAAGCAGGCTCAGTCTGTCACCTAGTGGACCTTCTCTGTCCAGAGGCGCCATCAGTGTTATAGCGCCTGACTTCTGGTGGATTTCTATTAACCCTGAAATCAAAACAAACCGTTGAGCGTTTTTTTTTTTTGTTAGCAAGCAGGCTACATTGATTTTATAATTTTCGTCCTTATTTTTGGATCTATTTGCCCGTTATGTTCAAGGTTGTTCACCCTTGCGATGACACGTGTAAGAGGTGTATAAGCAGAGACGTGTCTAACAAGGTATAGGGAAGTCCATACTCTGTAGAGTTGCCAATGATGTACATTTTCGATACGTATGACATAGCATTCATACTTTATTTTATTGATTTATTTGATTGGTGTTTTACGTCGGGCTCAAAAGCTTTTCACTCATACGACGGCGGCAAGCATTCTGGTGGGAGGAATGTGAGCAGAGCTGGGGCGAGACCCACGACCATCCGCAGGCTGATATGAATATTGCGGTTAGCAACGTTCAAATGCTTTACGATCTAGGTGAAACGCTAGTTACGTTAGCCCAAACTATCACTATACTTCACCATGTTTACTGATGATTGTTCTCGGAAGGGATTGTGATGTGAGGCTATTTTACCTCATGTTAAAGACAACGCCAGCTTCATGGCGCATACAGTAGTTGTGCGGCAGATGAGTGCAAACTTTCTGAATTACTCATCTGTACTCTTCCATTCACCAGCTTGGAACATCGTGCAGATCGTTTCGAGTGCGCCCCCTCCCCCCCCCCCCCCCCCCAACCACACAGCATGTCAAAGCTGTATGTCACAAAGCAGGCTTCTGTCAATCCTGTAGTAATTCTGGCCTCATATCACCTAGCTATTCGCGAATAATGAAGACCATCACGTCACAGTGAACACGAACAAGCGTGACTGGAGCATCGACAGCCAGTCGCCATTTTCGAATTGATCGAGTCGGTCGCACTCGGTGTCGGTCGCACTAAACATCAGCCGGAAAAGGTTAAACTCGTGGATCGTTTGGATTAAAACCAATGTCCCATATTAAAACGTTTCGAAGGTCACGGGATACCCGGTTATGTGGCGTATATAGCAGTCTAAAGCTTGGGAGGTTTGCCATAGCCGGTTATATGGCCGTTCTACATCAGTCTCAGTGGTTGAATCATTGCTGATAATTGTTAAATTATATCCAAAAACTAAATATATTAAATTACTATATACACATAACAGAAAAAGGTGATAATTTCTGTCTCAGTTTCGTTTTTGACACAGTTTGTTAACCAAGAGCAATAACTTTCACAACAAATGGTCGAAGCAAAGCAACAACAACGTATGCGTTTCAGTAGTTTTTGAGCATTAAAAACACTTTTGTGCTTCAAGACCGTGATTTATTCCTATTTTTTAGGATGAATAAATAAACCTTTAAAGTCAACTTTACTGTCTCTGTCCCTGAACTGGGGCTTACTTTCAACGTCTACAACAAAAAGGTTTAGCCGATAGCGAAATATTTTTTCTTTGTGAAATGGGTTAGACTAAAAGTGCTAGTCGTCTAACTGAATTACATGAAGTTAGTCGGTTTAGCTGTGCCTATAGACTTTTTGTGAAATTGTCCCCTGAGCTAGCTTATATTCATGTAGCCTGTCTGTTCAACAATAATCAGATGTGGCTAATCGTACCTGGAATGGGTTGAAGCCCCAGGCTGTAGGTGATTTCCTGACGAGGCTCCTCCCGATCGTCTGTCGCCAGAACCGTCACGAGCTCCGCACCGGAAATGTTCTCCTCTACAGTTACGTTGTACACAACTGGATTAAACTCGGGAGGAAAATGATTCCGATCCACGATCAAAAACTGTTACAAACACAGAATTTGGATTTTCTGATTATTAGTTCTAAATATTGTCTTTTCCATTCACTTGGTAAAAAATAATGAAAGCTACCCAAATGCTGTTGTTGCCATGATAATAGAGTGCGTAAGAAAATAGTCCATTAGAATAGTTTTCATATTAACTTGACTGATAGGCTTATATATTACCAACTGAATACATGATACCGCTTATGTAACCGGAATACTCAGTAATTCGGGACTGTGTTTTAGTATGCGTTGCATTTACATACTGGCAATTGGTCAATCGTTGTAGTTTATTCGGGACTATGTTGTAGTATGTGTTGTATTTACGTTTTGGCAATTGGTCAAACATTGTAGTTTATGTTGGACTATGCTGTAGTATGTGTTAACGATACGTACGGATAATTAGTTAAACATTGTTTATTCGGGACTATGTTGTTGTATGTGTTGTTAGTACGTTCAGACAGTTGGCCAAACATTGTAGTTTATTTGGCATATACTGATCTACTGGTATCCAGACTCCCGAATACTAGCCTTAGTTAGTGCACTGTTTTCATATGATACAGGATTGGTACTATAGGGTAGGCACGTGAATTGTCCTGGTTGCAAGGTGTAGGAGTGTGAGGGCAGCGAGTTTATGTAGGGCTATTCCCGCTGTGGGTAAGGAGAGTAAACATAAGGACATCGAGTGGTGTTAGAAAGAAAGCATATGCTTAGACTTACCAAAACCGGTGCGCCCTCCACGTACAGGCCGTCGTCGGCTCGGAGGTTGACAACGAAATTGGGAGAGCCTTTATCCGCCAAGACGTCCGACATTACAATCGTTTTGGTAGTGGTTATCTCCCCTGTTGACCTGTTAATCGCCAGGAAAGACTCGGCTAGGTGGAATTTAAAAACCAACGTGGCGTCTCTGTCACCGTCCGTGGCATTCGTGTGAATGACGCTTTTGTTCGGAGGATCGCCGTCCGTCAACGTGGCAGAGTAGAGAGTCTTACTCCACTTTGGTCGATGGTCGTTCACGTCGATGATATTGATGACCACATCGGCCTTAGCGGTGAGCGAAGGCTGGGCCTGGTCAGTAGCACTGACCACGAACCTTACTACTCTTGGTAGCCTGGGATCCTCGGCGTCAAGCTTGGCATTCACTTTGACATTACCCTCATTGTCAGTTGTAAACCAGGGGTTAGGAGGGTCTATACTAAACACCAAATCTCCAGGCGGGCCGGTGTCCGCGTCACTGGCGTTTACTGTTAATATGATTGTGCCTATATAGGTGTTTTCCTCACAGTTTACTTCGTACAGTTGCTTTGTAAATACAAGGGCACAGCTCGTTCCTTGTGCCAACAGAAGAGCTGAAACAAGGACAACAAATAAAGTCGTTTAGCACACGTTAAATCTGCTCAAATGAGGCCTGAAGAAAAACACAAATGACAGCATTTAATTGATGTAGGCCTACCAAAAATTGTAATCATTGAAAAATGATTGCCATGATTTTGCGAATGGATAGGAAACCATGGTTAATGATTGATGTCAGCCACGTTAACTGCATGAGATCTATGTCATTTTCTGCATGAGATCTATGTCATTTTCTGCATGAGATCTATGTCATTTTCTGCATGAGATCTATGTCATTTTCTGCATGAGATCTATGTCATTTTCTGCATGAGATCTATGTCATTTTCTGCATGAGATCTATGTTATTTTCTGCATGAAATCTATCTCATTTTCTGCATGAGATCTGTCATTTTCTGCATGAGATCTATGTCATTTTCTGCATGAGATCTATGTCATTTTCTGCATGAGATCTATCTCATTTTCTGCATGAGATCTATGTCATTTTCTGCATGAGATCTATGTCATTTTCTGCATGAGATCTATCTCATTTTCTACATGAGATCTGTGTCATTTTCTGCATGAGATCTATCTCATTTTCTGCATGAGATCTATGTCATTTTCGGCATGAGATCTATGTCATTTTCTGCATGAGATCTATGTCATTTTCTGCATGAGATCTATCTCATTTTCTGCATGAGATCTATGTCATTTTCGGCATGAGATCTATGCCATTTTCTGCATGAGATCTATGTCATTTTCTGCATGAGATCTATCTCATTTTCTGCATGAGATCTATCTCATTTTCTACCTCAACCACGAAACAGAATAAAGAATAACATAATAAATAATTGATTCGTGTTCTTATGCAGGACTGTTTCGCTTGCGGGACGACGGTCGGCTTTCTGGGTAGATGATTGTCATCAGAATAAAGAAGAAACCACCGCCCCTCACCATGTCTGTCCTAAGTGAAGGCCGCTTCGGGATCAGCAACCTCCTGTGGAAAGGAGGCATTTTCACCATCATGCTTTTCTGGCCAGGACATCAACGCTAAACATCTTCATACCAAACATCAAACCTAAATACCATCAACCTGGACATCAACACTAAACATTTTAATCCTGGACATGAACGCTAAATACCATCACCGTGGACATCAACGCTGAGCATCTTTATCCTGGACATTAACGCTCAATACCATCACCTTGGTCATCAACGCTACTCATCTTTATCCTGAACATCAACGCTACACACCATTATCCCGGACATCAATGCTAAATACCATCATCCTGGACATCAATGCCAAATATCATCGTTCCTGACACCAATGCTAAATATCATCATCTTGGACATCGATGCTAAATTTTATCTTCCTGGACATCAATGCTAAATGCCATCATCCTGGATATTCACGCTAATTTCCATCATGCTGGACATCAGCGCTAAATATCATCATCCTGGACATTAACGCTAAATATCTTAGTCCTTGACGTCCACGCTAAATAGCATCAAGGTGGATATCTACATGTCATCGCCCTGAACACTGAAGCTACCTACGATCATCCCGGACATCAACGTTAAATACCACCATCCTGGACATCAATGCTTAATATCATCGTTCTGGACATGAACGCTAAATACCATCACCGTGGACATCAATGCTAAACATCTTTATCCTGGACATCAACGCTAAATACCATCAACCTGGATATCAACGCTAAGCATCTTTATCCTGGACATCAACGCTAAGTACCATCACCGTGGACATCAACAATAAACATCTTTATCCCTGACATCAAGTCTAAATGTCATCGTCATGAACATTGAAGCTAAATACCATGAATCAATGCTAAATATCATCGTTCCTGACACCAAGGCTAAGTATCATCATCTTGGACATCAATGCTAAATGCCATTATCCAGGATAGCAATGCTAAATGCCATCATCCTGGATATTAACGCTAATTATCATCATGCTGGACATTAACGTAATCATGATCATCATGGATATCGACAATATATCCCATCGTCATGGAAATCGACGCGAACTATTATCATCCGAAGCATTAACGCTAACTATTTTTATCCTGGACATCAATGGTAAATATCATTGTCGTGGATATCAGTGCTAAATACCATCATCCTGTCCATCAACGCTAAATATCATCGTCCTGGACATCAACGGTAAATATCATCAGGCTGGACATCAAGGCTAAATGTCATCGCCCTGAACGCTAAATATCATTGCCCTAGACATCAACGCTAAATATCATCGCTTGGGACATTAACGCTAACTACCATCATCCTGGACATCAACACTGAATGCCATCGTCTTGGACATCAACGTTAAATATGATCGTCCTAGGCACCAACGCTAAATTTCATCGTTCTGGACACCAATTGTCAATTATAATTGTCCTAGACATTAACGCTCAATATCATCGCCCTGAGCATTGAAGCTGAATACCATCATCCTGGACATTAACGCTAACTATCATCATCCTGGACATCAACGCTAAAATATCATTTATTTATTTATTCATGTGATTGGTGTTTTACGCAGCACTCAAGAATATTTCACTTATACGATGACGGCCAGTATTATAGTGGGAGGAAACCGTGCAAGCCCCGAGGAAACCCACGACCATCAGCAGGTTACTGACAGACCTTCCCACTTACGGCCGGAGAGGAAGCCAGAATGAGCTGGACTTGAACTCACAGCGACCGCATTGGCCGCCAGGTCATTGAGCTACGCTAGTGCGCTAACCAAATAAGCCACGCCCCCCCCCCCCTCCATCCTAAAATAAATATCATCGTCCTTCACATCAACGCTAAATAGCATCAAGATGGACATCAAGGCTAAATGTCATCGTCCTGAACATTGAAGCTAAGTACCATCAGCCCGGTTATCAACGCTAAATACCATCATCCTGGATATCAATGCTAAACATCATCGTTCCGGACACCAACGATACATATCATCAAGGTGGACATCAACCCTTAATGCCATCATCCTGGATATCAACGCTAAATATCGTTCCGGACATCAACAATCATGCTGGATGTCAACCCTAAATGTCATCGTCCTTCACATTGCCTTCTCATCTCTACCAATGCAAATCGTAACTAAACAAATATCGCTGGAATGAGGTCTTTGCTTTGTGACATGTGGTCAAAATACCACTAAGCTTAATAAAAATAACTTCTCCATGAACGACCTGTGATCTTTAAGTTGCTAAACAGAAGGTATATCTACTCACTCCCATACACTATGAGGAGTATGCGGATGTGTGTCGGCTCCAACGATGCTGAGTTGTCAAGTCGACGCATCTTGCTGTGGTAATGTGATTTTGTGCGCTATCTGAAAAAAAGAAAATAGATACTTTGGCTAATTTGTTACATGAATGACTGAGTATTATAATTATCAACAGTTCACTGATTGATGTAATTAATCAGAGTGGAGTGTAATGTTATCAGGTCAATATGTACAGGTGTGCCTTGTTGGTGACCGGACAGGTAGATCGACAGTAGTCCGTTTGTGCGTGCTTCAGAACAGGTGTGCATTGTTGATGACCGGAAGGTGGATTGACAGTAGTCCGTTTGTGTGTGCTTCACAGCAGGTGTGCCTTGTTGGTGACCGGATAAGTGGATTAATACTTTTCCGTTTATGTGTGCATGAGAACAGGTGTGCCTTGTTGGTGACCGGACAGGTAGGTCGACAGTAGTCCGTTTGTGCGTGCTTCAGAACAGGTGTGCATTGTTGATGACCGGAAGGTGGATTGACAGTAGTCCGTTTATGTGTGCTTCAGAACAGGTGTGCCTTGTTGTTGACCGGAAGGTGGATTGACAGTAGTCCGTTTATGTGTGCTTCAGAACAGGTGTGCATTATTGCTGACCGGACAGGTGGATTGACAGTAGTCCGTTTGTTTGTGCTTCAGAACAGGTGTGCATTGTTGATGACCGGAAGGTGGATTGACAGTAGTCCGTTTATGTGTGCTTCAGAACGGGTGTGCTTTGTTGGTGACCGGAGGGTGGATTGACAGCAGTCCGTTAGTGTGTGCTTCAGAACAGGCGTGCCTTGTTGGTGACTGGATAGGTGGATTGACAGTAGTCCGTTTGTGCGTGCTTCAGAACAGGTGTGCATTGTTGGTGACTGGACAGGTGGACTGACAGTAGTTCGTTTATTTGTGCTTCAGAACAGGTGTGCATTGTTGATGACCGGACAGGTGGATTGACAGTAGTCCGTTTATGTATGCTTCAGAACAGGTGTGCCTTGTTGTTGACCGGACAGGTGGGTTGACAATAGTCCGTTTATGTGTGCTTCAGAACGGGTGTACATATTTAATGACCGGACAGGTGGATTGACACTAGTCCGTTTGTGTGTGCTTCAGAACAGGTGTGCCTTGTTGTTGACCGGAAGGTGGATTGACAGTAGTCCGTTTATGTGTGCTTCAGAACAGGAGTGCATTGTTGATGACCGGAGAGGTGGATTGACAGTAGTCCGTTTGTGTGTGCTTCCTAGCAGGTGTGCCTTGTTCGTGACCGGATAAGTGGATTAATACTTTTCCGTTTATGTGTGCATGAGAACAGGTGTGCCTTGTTGGTGACCGGACAGGTAGATTGACAGTAGTCCGTTTGTGTGTGCTTCACAACATGTGTGCATTGTTGATGACCGGACAGGTGGATTGACAGTAGTCCGTTTGTGCGTGCTTCAGAACAGGTGTGCATTGTTGGTGACTGGACAGGTGGACTGACAGTAGTCCGTTTGTGTGTGCTTCACAACAGGTGGGCCTTGTTGGTGACAGGACAGCGCTTTACAGATTGTCGGGGATAAGTGAGCATCAGCATAAAACCATTGAAAACTGTCAGAAAATACTTTTCCTGATTTAATAAAACTTTTTTCACAAGATTGAATGCTGAGACTGGAAGGTCAGCTGTATGTATCGCATCAAAATCATATATCGTTAGTGACGTCACACAACCTTTTTACACCTTTTTCAATCTGAATAAAAGTCTTGAGATGCATTTAATGTGTGTTTGCGCATGAACACTCTAATGTAACAATAAATGCTTATTTTACAGGGCCAGAGAAAATTCGGACATGACATACATGATCAATATTTTCAAAAATCCCACTTTTATACAGTGAAAAAAATCCTCAGAAATTAATTCAGTAGAAAACAAAGTGAATCTTTGAAGTTTTGGTTTTGATCTGTTAAAATACATTCCAGATATATCCGTGCATCGACATTTTTATGCTTTTCCTACCCAAACATACCTGTCAAGTATTTGTACTAAAATTTAGTGAACATTGGCTGGTATGAGGTAATGGTGTAAAGAGGTGTGTGACAAAGAAGAGCATTGTTAAAGACCGCTGAGCACAGAAGTGTCAGGCTCAATGAGTTTCTATGACCGCCATGGAAATATTATATTTGTGAAGGAAGAAAGCCCTTGTGACTGGTGACTGGTTCTTGGCTTAGGAGTGGAGCAGTGAAAACCACTCAAACAGACTAACATAACCATCATGGCATACCACAGCGGACTATTTGCTTTCGAGGTGCAGATTATAAATAAACCACGTTACATGGTTCCATGGTTATTTACTTTCTCAGTCTTAGGAATTTTTTAGTTCAACGGTTTGTCTGTTTTTTATTATGCCCTGAATACGCTATTGGTCTACAGGTCTATCAAGTTTTAAAACAAGTCTACAGGATTTTATTATGATTTTAATAAGTTATACACGTCTATGAGGTATAAAAGCAAATCTACAATATTTGTTCCCACGTACCACGTTTAAACTATGTATACGGTATATATATAGTAAATAGAAAGATGAAATATATTTTGTTTTAGGTGACACGATCACACAACATACAACACACCATGAAAACCCCGACATTTTTATACACTGACCCTAAACCTTAGAAAATACATACGAGGCACAGTCACAACATTACCATCAAAAGTGCCATTATAATAGCAGTCACAATGAGACAGATACATACACTGACACATGCCAACACGGTAACACACAAACACAGTCACCAAATGACAGATACATACACTGACACATGCCAACACGGTAACACACAAACACAGTCACCATGTGAAAGATACATACACTGACACATGCCAACACGGTAACACACAAACACAGTCACCAAGTCAGAGATTCATAGCCTGACACGTGCCAAGACGATAATACACAAACACAGTCACCGTGTGAGAGATTCATAGCCTGGCACGTGCCAAGACGGTAACACTCAAACACAGTCACCATGTAAGAGATTCATAGCCTGACACGTGCCAAGACGGTAACACACTAACACAGTCACCAAATGACAGATACATACACTGACACATGCCAACACGGTAACACACAAACGGTGCCAAGACGGTAACACACTAACACAGTCACCAAGTGACAGATACATATACTGACACATGCCAACACGGTAACACACAAACACAGTCACCATGTGAGAGATTCATAGCCTGACACGTGCCAACACGGTAACACTCAAACACAGTCACAATGTGAGAGATTCATAGCCTGACACACAAACACAGTCACCAAGTG
This sequence comes from Liolophura sinensis, assembly GCF_032854445.1. Taxonomy (NCBI): domain Eukaryota; kingdom Metazoa; phylum Mollusca; class Polyplacophora; order Chitonida; family Chitonidae; genus Liolophura; species Liolophura sinensis. The sequence goes on from NC_088307.1 coordinate 1,030,151, forward strand.
ACAGATACATACACTGACACGTGCCAACACGGTAACACACAAACACAGTCACCATGTGAAAGATTCATAGCCTGACACGTGCCAACACGGTAACACACAAACACAGTCACCATGTGAGAGATTCAAAGCCTGACACATGCCAACACGGTAACACACAAACACAGTCACCAAGTGAGAGATTTATACCCTAACACGTGCAAATACGGTAACACACAAAAACAGTTACGAAGGTAATTCATAATCTAAGACAAGTGGCAAAACGGTAACACGCTAACATAGTCACAACGAGAAAGTTTCATACCCTAACAGGGGCCCCCGTGGATCAGTTGGTTAGCGCGCTAACGCAGCATAATGACACAGCAACCTCTCACCAATGTGGTCGCTGTGAGTTCAAGTATAGCTCATGCTGGCACGCACACATCATGGTACACTCTCGCTGTAACGCTTTCATACAATCACCCAGTGACACACTCTGTGCGCTTTTCCTCACAACTTGTGGATAGATTTGCAACTGTTCATACAGTTACTGCACGACACGCACACATCATGGTACACTCTCGCTGTAACGCTTTCATACAATCACCCAGTGACACACTCTGTGCGCTTTTCCCCACAACTTGTGGATAGATTTGCAACTGTTCATACACTTACTGCATGGCACGCACACATCATGGTACACTCCCGCAGTATTGCTTTCATACACTCACACAGTGACACACTCTGTACACTGTTTCCCACAACTTGTGGATAGATTTGCAACTGTTCATACACTTACATGCAGCTCATTCTTTCAGTCAAAACCCCATACACGATGTCTATGAGTTCAGCATTTAACGTAACATGTTTTTGTGGTTTACTCGAACACCCTGGTTACAATCTTCTTTTGTGACCATCTTTTGTAAATACCCGGTTCTGGAGTATAACAGCCGCAGGTCTTAAGTGGGTTTGTCAGGTGCATAACAGTGACAGTATGATCGCTGTGTACCGTTCGTGTGGGGTAACTCACCAGTGTTTGCTCTTGGGTCATACCGTCATGCTGAATACCAGTGAAAAGCCGGAATGATCAGGTTTTGCAAAATGCACACTGAATTTTGTAAGAGCGGAAATTTGGTTCCAAAAATAAAGTAAATATCGCAAGTGACATACACAAAAAGAACTGCTGAAATTGAAAACCTAATGCATTTATGAAGAAATACAAAACAAATTCAGTATTCGCGTGAAAAGGGAAGTGTTAAAAGACCCCCTTACCTTATAATGGGACATTTGGGTGAGGAATACATAAATTACAATAATATTTCGTAATACTTTAGATTCCCCTGCTACTAAACAACATTGAGCTTTAAAATGAGACATACATAAACAGGCACCGGAGTACAGTCTCTTCTGCGGTGCCTTGTTCTAGAATTTCAACTCCTCCATATTAACATCTATATGTTCTATACTAAAATGAACTGTACGAAAATGTACTCTACGAAAATGAAATGTACTAAAATGTACTGTACTAAAATGTACTGTACTAAAATGTACTGTACTAAAATGTACTGTACTAAAATGAGCAACAAAAGCTAAATATAAAATCATTACTTCTGAAATTGACCTTATGAGATGTTCTTAACTTTCTCATGTTTATATTTTGCTTTATGCCAGCAGCGTGCGGATGGTCATGGGTTTGTCCCGGGCTCTGCCAGGTTTCCTCCCACCATATTGCTGGCCGCTGTCGTAAAAGTGAAATATTCTTGAGTACGGCGTAAACCACCAATCAAATAAATAAATATATTTTGTTTCGTGATTCAGGAAGCTGGAAACCGCTCCGGAATAAAACTAAAAAGGCTGGTGTTTTATTCATTTTGAAACATAACCGAATTGTTGAAAGAGTTTTGCGATTCTAGGTAAACCATGAACGCATCTGGTAACACCGGCATAGCCTACCCGTCAATTAACCAACACTAAACTTTTGCTACATTCTAAACATATCTTAAAATGCATTTGCTTATATTTTAAGCATCTTAATTCATGTCTGATGCGCACATGTTCAAATATAATCAAAATCAAATATAAGCACAAGCCGTTCTCGACAGTGTTCTGTCAAATGGGCACCTACTGTTCTCTACAGTGTTCTGTGAAACTGACAAATACCGTTCATTACAGTGCACTGTCAAATGGGTACATACAGTGTTCTGAAACTCACAAAAACCGTTCATTACAGTGTACAGTGAAATGTACATTTATCGTTCTCTACAGTGTACTGTAGAATGGGCACATACGGTTCTCTACAGTGTTCTATGAAATGAGCATTGACCGCTCTTTGCAGTGTTTTGTTAAGTGGACGCATACCGTTGTTTTAATTGTACTGTGGAATGGACACATACCGTTGTTTTGATTGCACTGTAGAAAGGACACTTACAGTTGCTTTGATTGTACTGTAGAATGGACACATACAGTTGTTTTGATTGTACTGTAGAATGGGCACATACTGTTGTTTTGATTGTACTGTAAAAAGAACACATACAGTTGTTTGATTGTACTGTAGAATGGACACATACCGTTGTTTTGATTCTACTGTAGAATGGATAAATACCGTTGTTTTGATTCTACTGTAGATTGGACACATACCGTTGTTTTGATTGTACTGTAAAATGGGCACATACCGTTGTTTTGATTGTACTGTAGAATGGACACATACCGTTGTTTTGATTGTACTGTAGAATGGGCACATACCGTTGTTTTGATTGTACTGTAAAAAGAACACATACAGTTGTTTGATTGTACTGTAAAATGGACACATACCGTTGTTTTGATTCTACTGTAGAATGGACAAATACCGTTGTTTTGATTCTACTGTAGATTGGACACATACCGTTGTTTTGATTGTACTGTAGAATGGGTACATACCGTTGTTTTGATTGTACTGTAGAATGGACACATACCGTTGTTTTGATTGTACTGTAGAATGGGCACGTACCGTTCTATACAGTGAACTGTGAAAGTGTACGTAAGTGGAAGTATAGGCATAATCTACATAAGTATAGGTGTGATCTGCATAAGTGTAGATATGATCTGCATAAGGAGACATGAGTATAGACATGATCCGCAAAATATGGCCATGATGTACATAAGTGTAGACATTTTCTGCAAAGTATAGGCATGATCTAAGGAAGCAAAGACATAATCTACAGGCATATAGATATGATCTATAGAAGTATACATATGGTCAACAGAAGAATAGACATGTGCAAAGTATAACAATGATTTGCAAAGTATAGTCTAGACATGATCTACAGATGTATAGACATGATCTACAGAAGTATAGACATATTACGAATATTACATATTACAGACGAACTTCACCGAGAACTAATAACTGTGTGGTAATTTTTCTTATCATCTTTTCAATGGGGCATTTTCCTAAACTTATACGCTAAACCTTGCTGAACGTCTTGCAATGTTCGTACAGAGATATTGACTTTGAGCTAATCCATTATATGCCCTGTATATTACTTTTTATTAATATAAGACTAATATGTGAATTAAATCATTAAATCTTACATTCAGCGTGCCTCAGGCGAATCTTACATTACAGCTTACATTCAGCGTGCCTCAGGCGAATCTTACATTACATCTTACATTCAGCGTGCCTCAGGCGAATCTTGCATTAAATCTTACATTCAGCGTGCCTCAGGCGAATCTTACATTACATCTTACATTCAACGTGCCTCAGGCGAATCTTGCATTAAATCTTACATTCAGCGTGCCTCAGGCGAATCTTACATTACATCTTACATTCAGTGTGCCTCAAGCGAATCTTACATTACATTTTACATTCAGCGTGCCTCAGGCGAATCTTACATTACATCTTACATTCAGCGTGCCTCAAGAGAATCTTACATTACATCTTATATTCAGCGTGCCTCAAGCGAATCTTGCATTACATCTTACATTCAGCGTGCCTCAAGAGAATCTTACATTACATCTTACATTCAGCGTGCCTCAAGCGAATCCTATGCCAATGCTCTGATGTATTTTTTTTCTAGCTTAAATTTTAGAGGAATATGGCAAATTAGAATGTCATTATGTTTCCAACACGGCCATATTCATATGTATGTATAAGCCCTTCAAGTATGATCTGTTATATTTAGAATAGGAAACTAATTTTGGAACAATACATGCCGGTAAAAGTGTTTTTCCCAAAATGTCATTAAACAGTTGACATTTTCTGTGTTTGGTTAACTAGTTATAAATGATTTTTGTGACAATGTGTCAGCTTTCACTTTGTATATGTTATAGAAATCAGAACGATTCATGAAAGCCTCTCCCCTTTTTACATGACTTCTTCAACTGTTCACAGCACTTTCAGTATATCAGTTTGTGACCGCGCAAATCATGACATTTCAAAAATAAGTTGTGTTAATTCTATAAAATGTAGTCCTCATTTAAACGATATCCCATGAAGAATAAGGTACTCAAGTTAAACAAAATTATTAAAGCACAGTTTGATTTAAAGCACTGACAAGTCTGGTTGTATACATATGACATGTGCATTCATTGTGAATAATGAAAGTGACATTTATTAACATTTGTGAGAGTTTGAGGTAAAATGATACGCAAAAATGTGTACAAGGTCGAGATTGAACTTCAAACTACAGCAATCAATGGGAGGTTCGTACTGCGCCTTGATCAAGGTGAAATCCTAGAGTGGTTACATTTGCTACATATAACAGGCTTACCCCGCGCAGTTAACCTGCATATAGGTCAGTAAGACACTCATTGTAAGTAAATTAGATGAGAAATGAAGGAAACCAGATGAGAACTAATCTATAGCTGCTGAATGACATAACACTTCGGTCTGCCGCTTACCTGTGAGAAATGGGAGCTAAGAATTCATCAGATCACGCAAATATGGCGCCAAGTAACCTATACATACTTACACATTTTCTTTCCACCAGACGTTTATATATATATATATATATATATATATATAATATATATATATATATATATATATATATATACATACATATATATATATATATATACATATATATATATATATATATATATATATTATATAATATATATATTATATATATATATAATATATATATATATATATATATATATATATATATTCATTTCTATACAGGTGTATTTAAAAGGCACAATAACTATAGCCAGTATCTGCTAACTGCATGTCAACACTACCCAAACCCGACCAACGGCTGTAAACAAATTTGCAGTCTTGCTCTCGAAAGAAAGGTGAAAGACCTGTGGTTCGTTCCACTGAATTCCGCTGTCAAGCTGTTTTTCGAACACTTGAAAGCGCTTTCTAAGGACCCCTTTGGAAAAGTGACAACATATAGTGTGCGAGCTAAGAGCCAATTGGATAAGTCACAAACATTCAGTGTTGCGAGCTAAGAGCCATTTGGCGTTTCCTTTAACATGTATTCTAATATATCTACACTTTGAAATGTAAGAGTTGGAGCAAAAATTGGAGCACAATAAAGAAGCAAACTAGATATGTTTGATATGCTCATCTGGTCCTAAATAACCACCACACAAGTGTTATTCTAAATATCGTGTTCTCAGTGAAAAAAAAAATCGAAAAAATATTGAAGCCCATATTTAAAGCCCTTCATTCTTTCAACTGAACTTTACAATAAGTTCTGGTTTCTCCCCCTCTAGTTATGTCCGTGGCGGAGAAGCTAGAGAAAAGCATTTATAATGCTAGGTTAACACTCTTTAATACTAAAGAGAATTTGCCAATTTAACAAAATCTGATGCCAAAATCAACACTTTTAGCTTGTGTTCCCCATAACAAGTGTTAGGAAACTGCTAGAATTTGGTTGGAACTTGCAACCTCAATTGTCAGTTTTGATGGGCTGTGACTGAAACAAGGCGAATAAATCTAGAACCACGTTCCTCTACGAGTAAGTACTACGTTAAACCCTAATCCCTCACTCACTTACTCCTCTACACCTAACTTAAGAGATAACGTTTCACAAGGTCACGGTTAAACCAAACACAAAGTCAAAAGCCATTTTAGGTGTGGAGGTATTCGTAAAAAAGGACACAGAAGATAACGTTAAATATTCATTCATTCACATGAAATTCTACAAAAATATCCATGTAAATTACGTCTGATAACGTGTCAGAAAAATAGGAAAGCCTGTAGATAAAGTTTAGTGAATTTGCGTAGACAACACCTTTGCTTTGTACAATGCCCTGGAAATTGTCACACGGGAATGTCTCTATTCTGTATGAATTAGCGAGTTTTGATGAACAATATTTTCTTTATATGATCACTTATTTCGACATACATACTATTACTGAGACAGAGGAAACGTATGATGTTACTGGATAGCTATTAAATCCATTGATCTGTCTCTAGCACAAGAGTGACGCTAACCGTGTTACAACGCACGTATCTCTAAACCCGATTCTGTTTTGCAATTTTCAAAATGGTTAACTGTTTTATTTGCAAAGTAAGATAGGACTGGGCATGGTAATTTCTTATAACTTGTAGAATAATGACTAAAATATGTCATAATATATAATAGCAAATTATAATTGTATACCCAGTTAAGATTTTCGTAATACCATTAAGTGTGATCACAAACGAAATAAAAAACACAAATAAAAAAAGAGACAGTGTTTGCCCTTGCATCCCTGTGTAGGTGGGTCTGTGTGTAATCGGCACGTTTTCTCTGTGAAAAGTAAAACAATAAAGCCCGGGGGAAACCCACGACCATCCGCAGGCTGCTGCCAGACCTTCCCAGTTACCCCCGGAGAGGAAGCCAGCATGAGCTGGACTTGAACTCCCAGCGACCGCAGTGGTTAGAGGAATTGCATTTAATAGGACGAAAGCAAAAATCTAACATACAAACAGAAACAGTTCAAAGGGTTTTATCTTGCTTTACCAGACGGAGAGCTTACCTGACACTTTTCGTTTCGTCTTACAGATATAAAGATCCACATCAATTCTTAACAACGTTCCTCTTTTATTAATAACCAAGGCGCAGTTGCTGTCGTTATCAGCACCCAGCTGTGACCCGGTCTCAGTCTCCCGACCACTAGTGTGCTCGAGCATGGTGTGGTCATTTCTCGGTCAACAGCCTCGAAAAGGTCAGTTCCTCTTCTAGACGCAACAATACCTTCACGGTCTAATTCCACGGCAAATATTAGAAGACACTTGGATGAGTATATAGTGTGTAACAGGTGTAAGAACTGCCCTCTAACCAGGGGATCTATTGTACCAAAACATATCCTATTTTTTGTCCGTATTGAAAAAGCTGGAAATGTACTAAGGTTCTGTTTTTATCGTGATAAATACTATCTTTGTACATTCTGAGAAAACAAATGGTAGTATAAAAAAAGAGGTTCTCTTATGCCATAACAAATCACGTCTTAGTCCATATGGAATAATTGTCACTGTATAAACGACACTTTTGGAAGGGGTCGGTATGGCCACTACAACTGTAAAGGTCAATTCCCGAAAGCCAGAGGATGGGTCAGGATATTTCTGCCACTGGTACACAATAAAGACGTGCTCTCGACCCATTGACATTCTTAACACCAATTTGTAAGAGGTCACACATGGCTGCCTTCACGATGGCTGAACAGATAAAAGTTCGCATATGGTGGCCATGTGGAAAGGCTCGCTAGACGCTTGTATGCGTCAGGTACGCACCTAGGAAGTCTATATTCACAACGCACAACTATTTTTAAATGTTTTCAATAAAAAAATGTTTTTGTGTCAGTGATTACTACCTTACTACTACCCTTTACTTATGTCTATTCAAACATACTTAGGCGTGTTTCACTGATTTGGGAACGCGCCCTGTATATCTACATACACATAATGCCCCTCCATCCCACCCCATAACTCCAACCCGTCTTCCGCACTTACACAGCTCTCCGTACCCACTCTCCAAGTGTATCAAAAAAAAAAAATAGTGAGACGCACGAGAGAATGTGCTTTACGTAGTTTTATCCCGATTATGTTTTAATTTTTATAATTAATTAAATAGTAAGAATATATCTGGAAACAGGATATTTCAATACATAAAGTTAAACAACCAGCTAATATTTAGGGTACAATATCGCGATTATCGGGTGCATCTATCACAAAGACGTCACTCAGTAATTTGTCTGTTAATCTCCTGTCCTGATAGGCACCATACAATAACGATGGGATGGATACGTTAACAAATAGTATGCCTGTTATTAAAATGGTGAGTTTCTAATAACTGTAGCCAAAGCATATGTTTTGCTGAAATAAAACACACCATTGCACATTGAGCATTAGCGTCGAATTCTGACAAGATGCCTCTTTCATATGTATTTTTTTCTGTTACAATTTCTTCGTGAGCTGTCCAGCCCATCCTTAGTTGGTTCATATCACTAAGCATACGGCTTACGAAAGCGCGAGTTCAATTCCATCTCTCAAAACGCGGCCGTTTTTCTACGTATGGGAGTTTTGACAGTTACCTTACGAAGTAAAGTGGTGCTCCTAGGGCTTCAAGCGCCGCCCTAACGTCAGACAAGTGAAATATTCTTTTAGTGCTTTTTGAACTTTAAGATATCTGTAAAACAAACAAGAATGTGCGGATACAATAGGCTGTTACAAGAACTATATACTTACAGGCCTAAATGAAAGCTAGCCGATGTCTTGTTAACGTTTGAAAACTTTTGTAAATGATCTGCTGAAATTCTCACGAAATAAAAAAAAATCACAGGATAGTGTACTGCACGCATTAGATATTTTAAATAAAATACAAAGTAAACAAATGATAAGAAAGTATCCCTGGAATATACATATGTAATAAAGTGCAAGTATTCGCATGCAAGTAATATATTTAAACACGTTTCATAAGAAATACATTTGATTACCGATTACCGCCGAAAAGCTTTTCTATTGGGTTAATAACAAGGGTAAATACAGAATTATGTGAACTCTTTTAGGAATGGCGTTGGTGTCTTCATGTTTGTGATTTGTTTACCAGAGTCACTCTTATAGTCATTACGCTTCGCTTGTTTGAAATATCATACATATTCTTCCATTATCTTTTAATTATGGTTTTGTTCTCGTTTTGCACATTTTCATTTACCTATGCCCAGCCTTGGATTTACCGTTAATTAGATATTATAAAAGACATGTTTATTCGGAGCCACCTGATCTTCCCTCTTTTCTATGCAACACAGAAAACCCAAATTTTGAAATAAGCCCAAAATTTCCCAAAGTTTTCAAAGCCAGCAAAAATTATAAACTTACCAGATTACGCTAAAGGTATAGTCCTAATGAGCTGAATATGAACTCGGTAATCTTCTTGGCTTTGGTAGGCCGGTAGTCTCACGGTATCGGTATAATTCGTAATGAACTCGGTAATCTTCTTGGCTTTAGTAGGCCGGTAATCTCACGGTATCGGTATAATTCGTAATGAACTTGGTAGTCTTTCTTCCTCGGTAAGCAGGTAATTTCAGGGTATGTTACCTTGTGAATTTACTGGTATTTCTGTCTTCTGTTATCAGGTGATTTCACGGTACCTATCGCTGAAGACGTATTTTGAGTCTTCTGCTTTCATGTAAGTTACCGGTATGCTTCCGTAAGAAGTTGTGATTGTCTACTATCGATGGCGAAATGAGCCTAGATTCAAGGATAGGATGAGACTGGCCTAGCCCAGGTGATATCACGGGTATGTCACGCTGGTATACAGGTGTGTTCAGTGAGGTACTGCTACGTACCTGTATCTGTTTATAATCAGCTGTCTTTAGCCAATGAAATACTGGAACATCAATAACTAAGGTAACCAGCCGTGAACACCTTCACCTTCGTCCGCATCCGTTATGATTTAAAACTTTCATACAAACTGTTGACAAAAGCAAACATTTTTTTTTGACAAGAATTATTTCCCCATACGTCATGGAAATGTTTGAAATACCATAACAAAGGCAGCAATTTGTAGTCCACTAGGCAAAACGGGCTGTAGCGCTGAATACGGTCTTTGGTTATCTTGAGTAGTGAAGAGGCCATGTGTGCCTTTGTGTCCCGTACCACATCCGCTGATACAAGTAGCTGCCTTATAACCGCTGACAGCCTGGAGGTGTACAGGACTGTGCGTAAAAAAAGATGATGGCCGTCGGGAGTTATATATGCACACGAACTAGGCAGAATGTGGTAAAGTGTAACATGAAGGTGATAGCGTGTGCATGTAAGCTGTTGATAAAATGCAGCTTAGACGCCCGTGATGTAATAAAACAATATAATGGAACAATTATTACACTACGGGTAGCACTTCATATCCGTAGTGTAATATTATTATAACATTACTATAGGGTATTGAAGAACGGAAAGGTAGACAACCTCGTTACAGGTACGCTGCCGCCATAGACACATTCTAGCTAAGCATTGTCACTATGAGAGTATAACTTGTCACTGAATACAACAAGTCTTTAAACAAATTTGTCTACAAAACAAAAATTGTTACATGGGAATAAAATGAAAAGTAGTGGTTGATCTAGCTTCCGGTTACATGGCCTTCAAACATGAGGCATATCGCACTAGCATTGTAGAAAAATAAAAAATTAATTAAAAATTAAACCAGATTGGAGTTTAGGAGACCAAGTAACAACTAACTTTATACATGTATTTTTTTTTCTTTACTTGAGTCCACCTGACCTATGGCGAGCGTTAACAGTTTTCATTAGAACTCAACGCTCTTAGCTGCTGGTATGTAACAAAATACCATCCGCTTGATCTGTGCCGTGGCTCTTGTAAAGAAGATTGTAACAGGTATGTGCCACCTAACAATTTGGCGGAAAATGTGAGTCATACCGGAATTACATTTGTTTACAGTTGCATAGCACTTTTGCTTTTGTGTACATACCAGGAGTTTGGTTTAGTATTGACGAACAGTTTTGGGGGAAATCAGTTAAAAGGTGGGTATTGTTTATCGCCCGAACAAGACCAATATTGTTCCGGGCTTTGGCAATCTAATGAACTTCATTTTGGGATTATTTAATAATTTAGTTTTTAAAACCCATTAAAACTATCTTTAGGATGGCAGAGGGTAAATATGACAGGTCTAGGCCAGTCGTTGGCGATGCTTATGACTTAAACGCTTTGATACACCGTGTATAGTTTTCATCCCAGACAAAGAATTTTCGGTATCCCTAAGCTACCACCGTTTTGGGTGGCTTTGATGGGTGATAAGCGGTCCTCAATGTCTGCACGGTTCTCCAGGAAGCCTTACATGAAGTTCTACTGGCATCACGTGCTGCCTACCAATATAACATACACAATATATGCGCATGCAAAAGTAAATCAGTTAGCCTACTTACCAATGATCGAGACCGGTAATTTAGACGTTAAGCTTAAAATATTCTTCTTTTAATATCATCTCAATGTAATAGTGTGAAATCAGCTTACTTCTATCTCATGTATACAACTGGAAACTTTGTCCCGCTTAGAAACGTTCAGATAACCTCTAACCCAAAACTGCCAAATTACGCTAAAATTTATTATTGAAAACTTTTGACAGATTCTCTTTTCATGATTCCGTCAAAATTTCTTACTTTAGATACCTCCTTAGTTCTTTTGTTTATTTATTTATTTATTTATTTATTTATATGTTTGAGTACAATTTTGCGCCGAACTCAGGAATACTTTACTTATTCGATGAGGGCAAGCATTCTGTTGGGAGAAAACCGTGCCTGGGGAAAACCCACGAGCATCCACAAGTTGCTGGAGGTTAGTTCTTTGTGTTGAACGTTGAACTGGTCTTGCGGTTATTGACGAATATGAAATATATGAAATATAATATAATTAAGGCGTACAGCGAAACTTTCGACACTTAGATTCCTTGAGGGCAAAGCCAGTGGTTTATAAGACATTGTGACGAACAATATTACTTCTTCACGTCTGTATATAGCAGCTGCTTGTAAAACCCAGCAGCGTGGCGGGGAACCCTCTGTATGAAATAAATCCAGGCTTTATGTACATATGTATCGATACAGTATCCCATCCATAGTTTAAAAGGTGTAGCTTTTAATTTGCCTAACCCAGATATCAGATTTCAAGGCAAGTAATAAAGCCGACATCGTGAAAATCGGAATGGCCGCAACGTTATCTGTTTAATCTGGTAAATTCTCAGCTTTTAGCAATAAGACGCGAGTTATTTCGGTAAAGAAGAAAGCGCCTGTTTCACTTTGACGTCACCCTGCTAACTGTATTTCCAATTTCTCTATTAAATATGGCGTATCCCATTACCTCTATTAAATATGGCGTATGCCATGACCTCTATTAAATATGGCGTATCCCATGATCCCGAAAGGATTCTAAATTAAAGGGTGATTTTTAAAGTTTCCATTCAGAGAGATCCGAAAACAATTGCTGTGGTATTTAGGTCTGTTTTGTCCTCTTTCTAAGTGACCAATGTTAAATTATTTCTTTAGCTTTTTTTCTGAAGTTTATTTTTAATACTCCGCTATATTTGTGAGGCACAAAAAAGGAATCTGTGTCAGAATATTATTTCAGTGTAGCCGAAAAAACGTGGCGTAACGGAGGAAATGAGATATGGAGACTTTGTTGAATGTATGAATGAAGAAAACTTGGCTTATGCCCTCTAGGTGGTGATATGGACGTGACAGTTATGTGTATGTCCCCGGTGGGAGTATCGTTTCTAGAACAGAACCGTAATGTCATCACACATGGATCATACGTAACGACCCTCAAACGTTCCAGGAGTTGACAATGAAGGTCAACTACATTACCCATTTGGCTGAGAATAACTGCAACTAGACGGCCTTGACCAGTGTATGTTTGTTCACTCTGGGCCAGCTTGTATAAACTGGATTAAGACTTATTTATTTATTTATTTATTTGATTGGGGCTTTACGCCGTACTCAAGAATATTTCACTTATACGACGGCGGCCAGCATTATGGTGGGAGGAAACCGGGCACAGCCCGGGGGAAACCCACGACCATCCGCAGGTTGCTGGCAGACCTTCCCACGTACGGCCGGAGAGGAAGCCAGCATGGGATTAAAACTTAATACATTATATTAAATATGAATTATATGATTATCATCTCTCTTTCTGTACGAACCACTTTTACATATACATAAAAACTTCACACTGGAGACAAATCTTGTTAAAGCGAATGTGTACGTGAACAAGTATATCTGAGTCAACAAGTCTCACTCCCAAGAGGGTTTTCAGCAGTGATATCAGTTTTCATTGTGAAAGGTTTTTCACATATACATGATGACACTTAATGGCGTATAAGCAGAGCAGCTTTTCGTTCTAGAGAGACACATAGAAACACGACAGTAAGTTCAGCAACAGATAAAAATTCATGCTCTGTTTGGACCAAGTCTTAGTATTATGTTCTCATTTTCTGTCCTGCCTTTGGTGAATATTTATAAAATTCAGGGACATATGCAGGGAGATAAGATATGTGAATGATACCGAAGTAAAGATTTAGAAATAAATGTAGACATACTTCGACATATGGTGTGTTTTGTGAGTAGACAATCGAGAGTGTTGTGTAAGCCAGTCTTCATATGTCACGCACGCTCGAATAGCATTCTGTGAACACGAGGGTGAACAACGGATTAGAATAATAAACAAAAAATTGAAATCAAATGTGGAGTCTTCTCGGTATAAGTGATGAATCATTTTACCACCAGATAAACCCATACATAAACCTGTTCATGTATAAACCCATACATATGCCTATTCATACTGTTCAATCTACACACACTGGATCTAAAATATGTTAATTTTTTTATGCGAAATGAAAATAAAGTAAAATGGACTAAAAGATGAGTGTGGGAGCGGAACGTGGTCTAGTATGTTATGTTTATGTGTATGCTTGGTATGCTTTACGTCGTAAAATTCTTCAGTCGTATGACGACGAAGAGCTTGCGGCAGGGCGAGTCCATGCCGCCAAAGTGCTGCCGCCACTTAGGTATCATGCCGAAGACACCAGGCATGACACCCCTTCCAATCAAACCATACTGACACCGGGTCAATCAGTCCTGTTTCCTTGCTCTGATCCCTCAGTGCTGAACGCCAAGCGATGCAGCAAAAGTCTTCAGTATGACCTGATCGGGGTTTGATCCCAAGTCGTTCTAACCGTAAGACAACCGAAATGGTCTTTAGTGTGGTTAGATGTGCATTCTATTCAATCGCTAGAACCGTAGGAGTTGCTGGTTCAAAAACGGCCTTTGACAGGGACCTTGCACAGGGATATTCACCAGCTGTCATTGCTTGTGGGGCCTCGGTGACATCAAGCGGTCGATGACGCTAGTGTGGGAGTTGCGCAGTCTTACGCTGAAGAGCATTTATGCGATGTCGGTCAGTTTTATGGGTGGAAGAAAGCAGGGTCTGGTGTAAACTAGCAACATTTGAGATCTTTTGTATTTGACAACAAAGTTATACATGCCTTATTGATTTGTTACACCACACAAACAGATATGAGCCATTAGCGACGGCGATCGCTTATTGGGGATATACAGCTCACGTAATTCGACGTCCGAGCTGATCTAGCAATCACACCTGTAAGCCTAATTTCGCCTTACATGATTTTCACGTGGCTTCTCTTATTTACGAGGCCCACATGTAGACATTACGGGGTCATACATTGAAGATATTTGGTCATGGTGTACAGTGCAATAGAATGGTTGGGAAAGTTAGCCACACTGAGGCAGCGGGGATATCTGGAAATCGCCACACGGCCGGCGATGTATGGAGTCGGTTGGTAGTTTTACTTAGTCCAGTTTTAAGGCTGATTATTACTTCGAACGACAAAAAACTGTTGATTTCAGCACTTTTTACAATATCTTTTGCATATATGAATACAGTATCTCTTGCACCGTTTTCAAACTGAACCTAGTACTTAGAAAGCAGGAATGTAATCAGTTCATAAATAAATGAGACGAGCCTTAATTTATTCCGTTAACAGTGAAAAATGTTTGCAAACTAATAAATTACTACAAACGCCATCTAGATTTTCTCCCTCAAAAAGCTGAATATGCCTCAGGATGTCAATTAGACAAGTGTTATAAATGTACAAAGATGTAAAACCTGATGGTGCCCACTTTGTTCCAGTTTGATAGCTTTACTGAAATGTGAACGGCCCTTTCCACTGCATGTTCATACCACGACACACTACCCAACTTAAAGCACCGAATAGGAAGTAATAGTATAGCATTGGTCATTCGAAATAAACACTCCTTATTCATAAACATATTTGTCATAGGGAAAGAATCAGATCAGCTTTGTGAGTAATGCTTGGAACTGTGTTATCATGTGATGGCTTGGGGGTAAGTGATTCTGTAACGCCGAGAGGTTAAGGGGACGTAACTCGAGGATAGTGCACCCTTTGGTGGTGTCATTTTTAGCAGAGGCAATAAAGTTTCATACTAGGTTTAAGACTTGAATGTTTTTCAAAAATGTAGGCGGATGAACACTAGGCAAAACAATCACAAGGCCCAAGTAACCCACCCCGACTAGACGAGGTTGACCACGATCAGCTGTTTGTCAATTTTGTGCAACAAAATTCATGGGTCAACCCTTATCAGGGATAAGACTGGAGATGTATCAGGGGGCGATGATTATCAGGACGGGGGCGCTTGGGGCTCGCAGATTTAGGGACAGTGGTGTGAGGCCAAACCTTAACATGTAAGTAAATGGACAATAAATCGTGGAGTTTGACCAGGATAGCTGTTGTTTCAAATATTCCAGAGTCCCCAGCTGTTGGAGTGGAAACTTCTTAAGTTAAAAGTTCGCCACATTTAGCCACACACCTGCCCGTATTCCTCCAAACTGTTCTCTTTATCCCTGTGAAACCTTTGCAGTCTTCAAGTAATTATGACAGATTAAAAGTTATAACTAAGTCTATACGACCTGTGTGAGAGAATAATTACAGATCACGAGTTAAAACCAAATCTACAGACGCTATCTGAGAGAGTAATTAGAGATCACGAGTTATAACCATGTTTATAGACCTTATCTGATAGAATTATTACACAGCACGAATTATAATCAAGTCTATAGACCTTATCTGAGAGAATTATCACAGATCACGAGTTATAACCATGTTTATAGACCTTATCTGATAGAATTATTACACAGCACGAGTTATAACCAAGTCTACAGACCTTATCTGAGAGAATTATCACAGATGACGAGTTATAACCATGTTTATAGACCTTATCTGATAGA
This sequence comes from Liolophura sinensis, assembly GCF_032854445.1. NCBI lineage: Eukaryota > Metazoa > Mollusca > Polyplacophora > Chitonida > Chitonidae > Liolophura > Liolophura sinensis. Next base: position 1,046,373 of record NC_088307.1, read on the forward strand.
ATTATTACACAGCACGAGTTATAACCAAGTCTATAGACCTTATCTGATAGAATTATTACACAGCACAAGCTATAACCATGTTTATAGACCCTATCTGATAGAATTATCACAGATCACGAGTTATAACTAAGTTCATACACCCTGTTGGAGAGAATAATTACAGATTACGAGTCCAAACCAGTCTATAGACACTATCTGAGAGAGTTATCACGGATCACGAGTTATAACCAAGTCTATAGACTCGACCTCAGGGAATTAGTACAGATTGAGAGCAATAACTTAAGTATTTAGACCCCATCTGAGTGACAAGGTAAAGTGTTTTGTAGATTTATTAACAAGAACTAAATACACCGGACAGCACGACTATCGGGTAGACAATTACATAGCGTCGTCTGAGTCAAAGTCAGCTTCAGTCTGTCTTCTTTCGCGAATAAAAAGTAAGTTAATGAAATGTGGAATTGCTGTGAGGAGAGAAAACAACAAGATGAGAAGCAGACAAACTTTAGCACTATCTTTTCCGTCCGTGCCTCTGGTGAGAGATTTACACAGACCAGAATTGTCATAAATAAACCCAATCATTGTTTGTAGAAAACAAAGTCCAGCTATCAGCACAACATTGTACGAACAAACTATCGTGGTATAAAACGGCTTTCCGTACACGTGTACTAACGTGCTGATGGGAAAGATTACTGCCGCACCAAGAGAAGCGCCAGTCGTTACCATAACAACATACATGGTGACGTTGCTTCCGAAAAACACGAGGTAAACTGCAAGAGAAACTGCGAACAAAGTAGTGACGGCGATTTGAGACAAGACTCGCCTCCGATGGTTTCTAGCAGAGGCAACCACATCGACAAATGCGCCACTGGCAAGTCTCACGAGAACATTCGAGACTGATAGCGTCAATATGGCAGCCTCGTCAGATAAGGCCACGCCCAGCGACGTGTTGAGTCTGGACACATTGTTGATGAATGTCAGACAGGAAGCTTGGAACAGGGCACCGGGCCAAGCTATGAGATGAAAGAGAGGGCTGGTGATCAAACTTATCCAACGATCCTTATGACATGTGGTGCTTTTCACCTCCACTTCTGCGTCTGCAAACATGTTGACTTCTTTCGTAGGTACGACGACAAAGCCGCCGCTAGATGTGAAAGGAACTGGTCGAAGGAAAACTGAACACAGAGCAATAATCCCGAAATATAGAGCAGCTGTCACGAGGAAGAAGTTCACCAAGTCCTCACCCACAGCATGCCTAAATAAAACCACGAAGAAAGCTTTCGCAAAAGCACTTGTCGCAAATATGGCGGCCCTGACTTTGCCGCTATGGTATAAAGGCCAATTTGACAGTGTTATGGAGCAGATCTGAAGCGACACAATTGACAAGGCAGAAACTGAAATGTAAAAAGCCAAAATGAAGACGACGAAATGTAAGAAGTTCTTCAACATTTGCTATACCGTACTTATTACAGGCTCAAGACATACAATTCCTGTTTAACATTCAGTCTACATACATGCATGACAGTCTTAATATACGCCATATCCGCTGGATAACCTTTTGTTACACTTGTAACAGACACGACACATACTATTCCTGTTGGCTATCAACCTGTGTTGTTATACTTAGGTCGGTAAATGTACAAAAAATTTAATAACCAAGTTAATGAAAGTTAATATAAGCGAACTTATACTTCACAATTGTAGTGATGCATGGCTGAGTCTGGGAGAGGCTACAATATTTCTTTGTTTATTTCTTTATTTGATTGGTGTTTTACGCAAGAATATTTCACTTATATAACGCGTCCAGCGTTATGGTGAGAGGAAACTGAGCAGCATCTTGGGGAAGCCATCCGCAGGAACTCACAACGGAAGAATCCTTATATTTCTTTACTACTCTTCCTGATCACTAGGGTATTTTCACATCATTAATTTACGTCGAGATCTCAAGAGGTGGAAATGTCGACATACATTTTAATCCAACACCATTTTACTGCGTAAGAGTTTGGAATCCACAGCGCACCACGTAACGAAAGGCCGATTTTGATGTGAATTTCTGTTACATGATTTTGGAAAATATGCATTTATGATCTTTTCCCAACTGCTGAAACTTACTTGTTCCAAAGTGAAGCACACTCACTACTAATGGTAAATTTGTCACTTGTTTTGGGTATTGAACCACGCATGACAGAAGCATGAGACTTCCGGTTCCGGTAAGAAGAGTGAGCCCGTAGGTGAGGTCCAACCCACCCAGCTGATCCAGTACTGGGGTCAGGGGAGTAGTTAGGAAGCCAGCCATACCAGAATTAGACACCATCTCAACTAAAAGTCAAATGATAAGATAACAGAAGGCTTCAAGAGAGTTGCTGTTACGGCTGCGCGTCATTAACCACGATGAACAGACAGGGGCAGTGTGGTTGTCCTCTCACATCTTCAAACAGTTGTTCACGATACATGTAAGGATGGGTATTTACTTATGCTTTGTTGTTGTTTAATTGATGGATTCGTGTATTTGACGGTTTCTTAACGCTATAATCAAGAAGTTTTCACTTATACAATGACGATCACTCTTATGGCTGAAGGAGACTGCGATGGCCGGAGTAAACCACCGACTTGTGATGTGCAGGAGCTCGTCATATTGAAGGATGACAAGTGGTCTTCAACCTCCGTTAGGCTGATCAAACGTGTGTGTTGTTGACCGCATATCGTCACCAAATTTACACCATGTCCCGGTTGTTTATTAAATGATTGTATACGCTGTTCTACAGTAATATTTAACAGGTATCATAGTGAGTGGAGGAAACATCAGCCTGTAACTGATCAATCGTGCAAAACAAATCAGATACGTGGGACATATATTGCGTTCATCAGATCTCATAGAACTCCTCGTAGATTACAGTATTATTTGGGTGGTAATATCTAATTGAGCCTACATGGTATGCGCTTCATTTGAGGCACACGTGTTTCTGTGTTCATTTCACCGGATTTAAAGGATTAACTGATTAACGTTACAAATATATGGTATATGTATCGTAACATTTGTTTTTTTTTAACATTTAAATATCTGCCAAACTGATTTTAGGGAACGGACAACACCCGTACATATGTCAGAGAACTGTTAATACAGTAAAAGACAAATTACTAATGAATGACAACCTGACGATTCTTACCTTGAGTTTGTGTCAGATTTAGTTCATCTTTCAGTTTCACTGAGTACACGGTAAAGGCCAGGTCAAATCCAGTCATGACGCTGGCCATGAGCGCTACGCCCAGCCCTACCCATCTCCAGACGGATCCCCCGAGGGGTAACATCCGCCCACGACCAGTGCAGCCTGTTGTTAGCATGAAATAGTCGGTGTCATCTGGGGTAGTTCGTTCTAAACGCCGTGCCGAATAATAGCGACAACGTTGTTTGTGTGAAATTGTACTTGGTTACCAAACCTTGGGTCTGTCCGGGTTTAAATTTGTTTACCGTTTCACACTCTGTCTGCCCGGACGATCTATATTTAAATACAAAACTCTCAGAGGACACCAGTATTGATTGTTTGGGTAATCCATGTTCCCGAGTTTTATAACGCTGATGAAGACTAGCCCCGTACCGGTACTTTTCCGGCCACCCGCCTCTGTTTACATCAACATAACGACTGCTGGAGAAAGGCACTGCTCCAGATGCCGGTAATCATTAAACATTTCTCTTACCGTATCCGGTTTCATAATGGGTGTATTGTGTAGTGTTAACTGCGAGGTTGTGTGTTCGAATCTAGCTCTGGTTGTTTCAATTGCGGCATATCGTCAGGAGGTATTTTCACGTACACCTTGTCAAAGTCAGCGTTTCATGCAGGTTTCCTGCACTTATAATCCTAACTGCCATCACATCAATGAAAAAGTCTAGGACATGGCGTTGTTATATCAGCACGGCTCATAACAACGTTAGGTAACTACGCTGAGTACCTCTGCTTTCATCACTGCTATTGATTCCCCTGGGTCGATGTTGTGTCCAGGGTCCGCGGTCACGTCCTCTGACCACAGGACACAGGCCAACATTGGCCACTGCACATTGTACAACAGCAACAGCTTGCTGCACCTACACATTGATATGGATTTAGAACCGTAACAAACCTCTGAGCAGATCACTTCAGCATACACTTATGTAAAACTCCGCGAAAGGCGAGTAGACTGTGTGGTTGATTCATGGGGGGAGTGGCGGGTAATTCACACAGTGGTATTGCATAGGTTGATTGTTTGTGGATGAACACGTGTTTACTATTTACTTACACAGTAGCATGTATTTATAATGATCCTGGTGTAATCGCTCGGACTTTTTTTTATAGAAGACAGAACTTACAGAACTGTTTAATACTTTTCTTAGGAAAACATTGTTTTTTGTTTTGATGCTTTGTGCATTTCGCTTCATGGGCATTTATATTTGTATAAGATATATAAGCGTCAAGCTGGACAGAACATACTAACAGCTTTGGCTCGCAATGATCATGCATGGGGCCGTGTGTTAGAATCCAGATCTTATTGTTTCAGTTGGTCTCAGGAGGTATTTTCAGGCAAACGCTTCCGGTATAGCCGACTGTTTACGCTTGTTTCCTTCAGCCATAGTATTGACCACTATCCCACCGGTGAAAAAGTCTTCACAGCGGCGTTAAACTCAAATTGAATAAATACTAATACAGATGTACGGCGAGTTGACAGTTTTATGGCTGCATGTACGTGTAACACCTTCTTACATTTCCTGATCGTACGCTTTTATGTCAGTGCAAGCACATTTGCTGCTGATGATTTTATTGAGCGATTGAGTTGTAGTTAATGAATTGCTGGACAAGTACATGTAAATTGACCACCAAAACGGTATCAACTAGAAAAGATATCACGCTTATAAAAACTATTTATTTTCATTCCACTGAAAAGATTACAAAGCACAACATTGTGTGGCAAATCCAACAAAAGCCACCAACGACAGTATATTCACGGATCCAGTTCCAGCTCGCTATTGTGTGGTAAATCCAACAAAAGCCACCAACGACATTATATTCACGGATCCAGTTCCAGCTCGCTATTGTGTGGCAAATCCAACAAAAGCCACCAACGACAGTATATTCACGGATCCAGTTCCAGCTCGCTATTGTGTGGTAAATCCAACAAAAGCCACCAACGACATTATATTCACGGATCCAGTTCCAGCTCGCTATTGTGTGGTAAATCCAACAAAAGCCACCAACGACATTATATTCACGGATCCAGTTCCAGCTCGCTATTGTGTGGTAAATCCAACAAAACACACCAACAACATCATACTCACGGATCCAGTTCCAGCTCGTTATTGTGTGGTAAATTCAAGAAAAGGCACCAACCACATTATACTCACGGATCCAGTTCCAGCTCGCTGCCGACCAGTTGGTGAGCAATGACGACACATTTACGAATCCAGTCCCCTCCCCCCAACACATACGATACGGAATAAACAATGTTACAGCCTAGCCAAGAGAGGGGAACTAATACGATACGGAATAAGCAATATTACAGCTCAGCGAAGAGAAAGGGACTAGTACAATACGGAAAAAACAACGTTATATCCTGGTCAACAAAACGTAACTGGAACGATACGGAATAAACAATGTTACAGCCTAGTCAAGACAGGGGAACTAGTACGATACGGAATAAACAATGTTACAGCATGGTCAAGAGAGTGGTACTAGTACTACACGGAGTAAGCAATGTTACACCCAAGCCAAGAGAGGGGAACTAGTACTACACGGACTAAGCAATGTTACAGTCTGGTCAAGAGAGGGGTACTAGTACTACACGGAATAAATAATGTTACAGCCTGGTCAAGAGAAGGGAACTGGTACTACACAGAATAAACAATTTTACAGCCTAGCCAAGAGAGGGGAACTAGTGCTACACGGAATAATCAATGTTACCGCCTGGTCAGGAGAGTGGAACTAGTACTACACGGAATATACAATGTAACAGCCTTGTAAAGAGAAGGCATCTAGCACTACACGGAATAAGCAATGTTACAGCCTTGTCAAGAGATGGTGACTACTTCAACAGAGAGTATGCAATGTTTGTATGTAGACTTGGAGGTTTACGTTTACCAATATTTCAGTTATATCTGTGGACATATACTGTGTTTTCTTGTGGCACGGCGTTTCCATGCTGCAAAAGTACTGCCGCCACTGAATTGCCGAATTATTCATGCCGAATACTTAACAAATGACACCCAGTCACGTTACACTGACACTGGGCCAATCAGTCCTGTTTTTTTGCTCTAGCCTCACAGTTGAGCGCCAAGTGAGGCAGCAACAAGTAACCGGATTTAGTCCCAGTTCTCTCAAACTTTGAGGTGGACGCTCTAATCATTAGGCCACCGAAGTTTTAATACACAGCCTGGTGAAGGAGAGATAACTAGTACATGTATGCCCTTGAAAGAGAAACTTCTGACCTGTAAACTTCTGGTGATCGAAAACTTCACAGTACAAGTTCGCTCCCACCTGGAAGTAGCCGTATTTACAAGCTCCGTTTTAACCTTCCTCTATGTTGTATTTACAAGTCCAAAAGTGTACAGAGAAGTCGCTGAGACCCGTGAGCTGAATGGAGATCAGACAGTGCCTGCGATTGTCATAGTGGCTTGGGTACATGTAACTGGGGCTTTGAACAAAGCCAGCGGCACCAATGAATATTATTGGATCCCATCTTGTAATTGTGGAAATATGACAAAATTCAAATGTTTTGGAAAAAGCATTGGCTTGAACTGCCACGAGTTATTAAACTCTCCTGGCTGATTAGCGTATAGGAGTGCCGTGCAAATAGTTTAGGATTAACATGATCTTATGTCTAGTTTAGGCTATTGTGCACAGTGGATCGACATTTATGATTAGCTGATATACACTGCTATTAGCGGCCCTATGGCCGGAAGTGCCCAGTTTCCACTAATGATAAACTGAACCAGGGGCGTTGATCAGTTATAAAGGGTTAAATTTAAGACAACTATTCTTGAACACGTTCTTGTGAAGTCATGTTACTGGTAATAAGATTTTATTCAAAACCTAAACACTATACCAGTAAGGAGTAATATTGATTCGTGTGGAAGATAAACGTCTGATGTATAGCTGCTGTGACAAAAACTCTCAGTGTAAAATGTTATTAATTTAAAGCATTTCCTAAGTAAATCTTAAGGATGCTAATATGTATTTTGGTTGGTGTACTACAATAATGAATTGTGAAATATTATTGAGATATGTCAGTAGTTTTGGTGTTTTGCGCCGTACTCAAGAATATTTCACTTATACTACGGCGCCCAGCATTATGTTGGGAGGAAATCGGACAGAGCGAGGGGGAAACCCATCCGCAGGTTGCTGGCAGACCTTCCCACTTACGTCCGGAGAGGAAGCCAGCATGAGCTGGACTTGAACTCACAGCGACCGCATTGGTGAGAGGCTCCCGGGTCATTACACTGCGTTAGCGCGCTAACCAGCACAGCTCCATATTTAGATGTTTGAATTTTAATCCGCTGGAAGGCTATAACTGAAAAGATATTCATAGAAGCATGTCTTTATACAACAGCTTGGATATAAATATATGGAAAATAAGCGGAAATCATACGGTGATGCCATATTCCACGTACACGTATACCAATATGCAGATTCTTGTTAAGTTAGAGGACCATGTTAACCATGGACTAAAAGCCTGGGTACGGCCACCCAAAAATCTTACATATGACACGGCTGAGTCTATTTTGACTAATTGCTCTTGTTTGCTGATGCCAGATTCACCAGGTACAAAATTCCCATATTAAATAGTCATCATCTTCAGAAATGTCACTTCAAGCTATTGGTCACATAACACGATGTGCATATAATGTCAAACAATGATTAACTATGTTTTGGCCAGGACAATCATTAAAATTAAAAAATTGATTTTTTACACCACAAGGGATAGATATTGTTGATTAAAGCCAACTAAAATTAAAAGACTTAACGGACACATGGAAATGGGGAGTACTTTTAGTTGTAGATCTAAGATGCCCATACTTCATTGTGGTGGCACATTTGGCAAACCATGTGTATGCCTTACTTTTTGTTTACCGATGACGGGATGCCTAGGGACGGATCGCGCAAAGGACGAATTAGGTAAATATAATATTGAATTAGTCAGTCCTGGACACTTGGAGAGCTCACCTATTGAAATGAATGCTTATGTGGTTCATATTTAAATTGTCATCGCAACGGTGGCCCAAACTAAGTGTCATTACAACGGTGACCCAAATTAAGTGTCATCACAACGGTGGCCTAAACTAAGTGTCATCACAACGGTGGCCCAAACTAAGTGTCTTCACAACGGTGGCCCAAGCTAAATGTCATTACAAAGGTGGCCTAAATTAAGGGTCATTACAAAGGTGGCCCAAGCTAAGTGTCATCACAACGGTAGCCCAAACTAAGCGTCATCACAACGTTGGCCCAAGCTAAGTGTCACCATTAAGCTGGCCCAAGCGTAATATCATTACACAGGGTTCATACACTCATTCACAGATGAAATTCCAGGAGTTTTCCAGGAGTTTTCCAGGTGTGTCACAGTAATTTTCCAGGAGTGATAATTGTTCACTTTGGCCGAAGTCAAACCAAACCACATTTCAGTTAGTTGTCCGGAGTTATGCCTTCATCATCAAAAGGACTTCCACTGACCAGTTCAGTTTAAGAATGAAGGATTGTGAAATTCACTTATATAACAAAACACTGCTGTGCATAGAACAGTTTAGGGAGATTAACCCCTTATAAATTGGAGGTAAAAAATGATATTTAACTTCAACACTATTTGACCTGTCAGTCAAACACCAAATTACATTCTTTCAAGAAATCATTGCCTATCATTCCCTTCTCATTTGCACAATAATACTATGTAAGGGGAAGGCAGTAATGCCCCTGCATGGTAAACATATGTATGGTTTGACAACACATACCTTTTCTACCACCATTTCAAAAGAGGTGGATCTCCCTAACCTGTTGAATGATGTCACATTTCACAGAGCTCTCCAACCCAACCAATGCGCAAGTCTGAATTCTTAAACTGAACCGGTCTATTTCAAAACTTATAACAGCCAGGACCCAATCCAGGCATCAAAACGTTTTTGTGATCCCAAATCACAAAATTATAAACTGTGAAATTTTGATATCTACATTTGAATTTGAAGTCAAGTAGTGATAGTATATTTAACTGCCCTGGCTGTTTAGTATTTTCACAAGGGAGACAATCTCACAAGTTTATGATACTTTATTCATGCAACAATATTGTTTTGCATCATAAAAAGTAGGAGTACATGACAGAGACAGTCATACTGATTTCCCTGATCATGACAAGATGTCCAACAGCAGTCACTTTTTTAACTCTTGCAGTCTCTCATCCAAGGTAGAAGCAATGGTGGCAAGTTCTCGTTTCTTCTGCTTCGCTGTTCTTCGCAAACTGTTGGACTTTGTAACAAAGTCCAACTGCCCTGTCTCTTCTGCTTTTTCTGCAAATTTATCTGCAGATTGTGTCAAGGATTCAATGTCTCTTTCAATGCGCTTACGCTTTGTTTTCAGTTCATCTATTGTGTCCAGAACATGCTTTCTTTAGGCAAGTTTTTCTGCATTAAGTTTCTCTTCCCTCTTGGAATCTAAGTACAAGGAATACTTCTGTCTAGCAGAAGAACAGTACGTCAACATTTCCTTTGTTACTTCAATGTTTTTCAATCCGCCGATTCCCTTGAGGTGATCACACACAAGTCGTTCAGATACAACAGTTTGTTCAATCATGTTTTCTGTTTCAATTTGTCGGTTCACTGAGAAGCCTCTTTCGACCGTCGCTTGTCCATGCGACAGGAGAAGAAGGTTTTTCATAACATTCCACAAAGGTGCCATTCGCTGATTTAGGGCAACAGATTCAAACATCAGGGCATCTAGTCTACTCTCAGGTTTATGTGGGTCAAAGTTGGAAAATGTTGACATGTTACCAATAACAGTTGTTTCCAGAAATTCTTCAAACTGTAGGAGTACAGTGTCGCATGCTCCTCCACGCATTTGGTTGGCGTCCAGTAATGTGGCCAACAGTTTTTTCATGTTAGTGATGCACACGGTTTTGTTTGTTGCCATTTGTCTTGGGTCCAAACAAGAAATTTGCAAAGTAAGGGGGTATTTAAGAGGAGATTTTTCAAGGAGCTTGCTAACAAGTTTGATAAGAAACCCTTTGCATTGCATGCGTAGCTCAAGGATCTCTCTGTCACTAACTTTAGGCCCAGAGGAAGAGCTCTTGATTTTCTTGAGCTCCTTTTCTGCCGCAAACCCGAGATCAACATCAGTGTAGCTCTTGTGAAGATCTTTGTCTTCAAGATTGACCTTAACAAGTTTGTTTACCGTGCTTATGTCCACATCTTCTTTGAGGAACCTTTTCATTAAAGATCGTATCAGACGAAACAAATCCTCAGCCAGGAATGGTAGCATTGGTTTGTCAGTTTGGTATTGTGTCAAAAATGGCTGAATAGTTTTGGCAATAGACAAAAATGACAAAAGTTTTACAACAATAATCTTGTCTTTGGTTGCATCTGATACAGTCTTGTATGAAACTGTCTTTGGGTTGTCACAATGTCCTTTATTAACCTGTTTCACATACTTCTGAATGTTAAGCCATATGGAGAGTGCTCGTTCAACCACAGGAACATTCTCCACCCATCTGTGGGGGCAAAATTTCATTGGGAAAGTGGTTGATTCTGTACATTTAATGAAATCTTCCCTTCGTGCAGGCGTGTCCTTGAATAACGTGTAAAGGCCTCTCAACACATCCTGAATCTGCCAACCAGATGCACTTGCACCATCCTTAAATGCTCCATGTACGATATGAAGCCCACAGCTCCAAACATTCACAAGAAAGTGGTCATAAGTGGAAGAGATCTTGGTTTGGAACATGCGATGAAATTTCCAGTTGACGGAAGGTCCATCCATGGACAGCTGTAGAAGTCTTCTCATATTGAGCCCGTCCGTGCCAGTTTCAAAGTGTTCGATCATGTCCTCAGCTGTGGCATGTCCCATGAATAGAGAGGTGAAGTAATGGGTGCCAACCTGAAAAGAGAAAAGGATTAAACTTAAATAAATCATCATATATCAAAAGATTTATTTTCCTAGCATGATGAGCAACACATGCAAGGCTAGCACCAAATACTAAAGCTGTCCCATGTGCTCAAACAATGATAATGTAACTGGTTCAATTGTGTTAATACATTTAATTAAAAATACACATGCAAAGCGAGGCAAAAGTCAGCTTTTATTTTCTTTCTTGATTTTGAGCCATTGATAGTTAATATCTTATTTTTCATGACAAATAAGCTAGATACGATTATTATTGAGTATTAATCATGAATTTTGGCCTAAAATACATATAAACTTAGAGAAAAGGAAATTATAAAAATTCTAGAATAATGACAAAATCCTCCATGTATTTTAATTATTTAGCTAAAGTGAAGTTGGCGGATCTATTCCCCAATTTGGACCGTGGGAATCACAGCCGTCCAATGAAGAAGCAGCTTTTCAATATGTACTTAAAGAGAAGCAGCTCTTCCGGTGACGTCAAGGATCAGTCGATCCATAAACTTTACAAATCCCAAGTATTTTAACAAAGATAAAAATACAGGAGATAGGGGCACGAGAAACAAGGGATATTAATTATCAATGGCCGTGTCAGATCTGTATTATGGCTGTTCTAAATATATGACAGCTCGACAGTCTGGCATAAAAGGGGAAAAGTCCCTGACAAGAGGCCTACACTTCTGCAGGCTGGCTAGACGTAATGGTTAAAATGGCTCGCAATAAAAAAAAAATCAATTCTAGTACATGTACATACCAGTCCTTCATCCCAAATCCTGGCGTGTATGTCCATTTGCTTATTTCTAGTCACCTTGTTTAAACTTTCGTCGAAGAGGAGGACGTAACCGTCTGCGTCTGAGATTTTTTTTGACAGTCTATGTTTCAGGTATGGCGCGATTCCGAATGTACATAAATACGCACATTTCCTCTCGCCACAAGCAAACTGTTTGGCTATATCAGAGTCTGGGAACATTTCTGCAAGCAGGTGCTGGGTATCTGCACAGGATTTGAAGGAGTAATGAGATGCGATCACTTTTAGTGTCCACAATATTTCCGCGTGCAAACATTCCGACTTTGTTACAAAACTAGGCACGGAAGTCGAAGTTGGTCTACCGGTACTTGAGGCTGCAGAGGTCTTAGGGAGATCTTCACATGACTGTGCTGTTATTGTGGCAGTTGTGCGTTTAGGTTGAAAAAAGTCTCTAATGACAAATCCAGAAGATAATTCCTCGAGACGTTGTTGGTGTTTCTGTCCCTTGGCATGACTGCGCAATGCTGGTTCTCCCATGTTTGGTACGTCAATCGATTTAACGCAGATCTTGCATTTGGCGCTTAATTTGTTTCCTGGGTCCGACTCCAGCCATCTGGCGTACTCAGCCTGTTTCAGCCAACGTGGGTTGAATAAACATTTGCCTGGAGGCATGATGACAAATAGCCCGTGACCCACTTCAGTAATCAGAACAAAGAAACGGAGAAATTTGGCGGGACCTCGAGACAGAAAGTAAAGCCAACTGTCGTTAAAAGTTAGAACGCTTTACGGTTTATATATAACATACGTTAATGTCGTAAAAATGCAAAGTTATCTCCCTTGCACAAACAGCGTTAGATTACCGACCGGCTAGTTTTTTTTATATTTATCAGAATTTCAGGACTTTCCAGGAGTTTTTATTTAAATTCCAGGACTTTCCAGGAGTTTCCAGGTCGGATTTTTTTTTCAAGGAGTTTCCAGGACTTTCCAGGAGGCGTGCGAACCCTGATTACAACGGTGGCCCAAGCTAAGTGTTATCACAACGGTAGCCCAAACTAAGTGTCATCACAACGGTGGCCCAAACTTTCCAAGCTGAATGATATCTCGATCTGACTCTTCAAGATAACACAATGACTAGAAATTTACTGAGGAAAAAAAAAATAAAGCAGAAAAAATGGAAACACAAGACAGAGATTTACAGACATCCATTCAAAATGAATACCGAATATGAATTTCCCATGTCTGCATTCTTAGGGAGTGATTTTATCACTTTTTTATGGAAGAAAGCGCAAACAAACAATACCGAGAAAGAGGTTGAAACCCTGAAATACAGCCAAGTTTGATATTGGTGCACGAACGCATCAAAATGAAATGCAAATGTAACAGCAGTTATTGGTCTATAGAAACGATGGGTTTTCATTTGTCTGTGATCACAACTGTACACAGCAGATATGGTTACAGTAATGCAGTTTCGCCAAATCAAACATATAGTTATTCATTGAGTCACAAATCTACACATAACACTTATGGCACCTGTTCATCTCTTCTATTATCAGACTGTCTGTTGTTCAATGTTCAGTCCCTTGTTAGCGAAGAATACCCTGAATAATTGTATTCACTCAGCACCGAGACACACAGAAAATGTTCAAGATTGACTTGGAACACAATTTCAACGACCGGCACGGGAATCGTGATAAACTATCATCAAAATGATGGTAGAAAATATCACGGTGGTAACAAAGTGTCACTGCTTATCCACCATACATGTATGAACACAGCTCCTTGTCTAGTGATGATATGCAGCTCATATCTCTGGTACTTCTAGATCTCCACACAAAAGATCACATCAAAGTCCACTGGTTGACCGCTCAGAAAAGTTCAAAGAAAGATAGATTTACACACATATCATCTCACTGCTCCAATTAGTCAATGAAGTAAATGATCAACACCGACTCAAGTCTCTAGGGCATGCACGAAATACCTGCAAGTAGGAATTTATTACGTTAAACAAAACCTTAGGGTAAGCATCCCGAACAGTATATCGACCAGTCCGTGCGTGTAGACCACCGGGTGCTACTAAAATACGGAATTCACTAAGCGGTCAGTTTGCTACTTTTAGTTTGCTACACACGTAGTTTCCTATAACAAGTCTTCACATTTACTTAAGGACTATTTTATATAGTGTATATTTTATGCAGCTTAATCCGTCTGACTTTCGCAGCAGGACTGTGAGCCAATCTCATAACAAACTTGTGTTAATGCATAATGATACATGTAACCTCGTATTACCATTAAATAAAATGTATTGCTTTGCTTTCTGATAATGTTTAGAGAAGTGTATATTTTGGCAACAGTGCTAATATCTGTCTGAAAAGTTAAAGAAATTCGGGTATTCAGGTGTAACGTCTCAGGTATTTGTAGCCATTGGGATTTTTCTGTGATTTCTCCTTCATTTTTTTTATTTCCATCAGGTATTTTCTATGAAAAGATTTAACCTTATGCAGAGAAGGAATGGAGTTCTTTCAAATCCCCCAAAGACTGTCGATGTGTTTTCCTGTGTTGAATTCGTCTTCTGACTCTTGTTCGTCATTTGAAGTACTCTAGTGTTAAATATGGTCAGGTATGTCAGTAATTTGCCCAGCCAGTGGTATACCCTCAGCACTCTGCTTTCTTCCACGTCTAGAAACGACTGTCAACGTCAATGGGAAAATTTCGTGAATACCGTGTAAAACAAAAATCACAATAATATATAGACAGTTACCATTTTTCCTACAGTACTACGAGAAAGATTCTTGCCGACGTGTTCGGTAATCAGTAAGCGAAGTGTTCGATGATCCTATGATAAAACCATCCGATAAACTTGGTTTGGGGGAAAAGTGTGCTGATGAAGAAGAAGCCGTGTGATTGAAAAAGAATAAATAATGGCAAAATTTATTTACTTATTTGATTTGTGATTCACACAGTTCTCAAGAATATTTAATTTGTACGACGGCGGGACGGCGGCCAGCATTATGGTGAGTGGAAACCAACGACCATCCGCAGGTATCCGCAGGAGAGAAAGCCAGCATGAGCTAGACTTGAACTCACAACGACAGCATTAGTCAGATTCTCCAGGATCATTACACTTCGCTGGCGTGCTAGCCAACTGGGCTACAGAGGCCGCCATGGTAAAATTGGTAGACAGGTTGTTATTCTATACCTGCAATGTGGCTCATGGACGGATACTGTGAGATTGTTAATCATAAAAACATGTACAATATCCTGGTATCAAAACAATGGTTCAGCGCATTCAAGGTGCTGCAGAGGAAGCAAATGACCCAGGGTTTGGGTGTGATTGGAGGAACAACTCAGCTGACAACACGGTTTGGGTGTGATTGGAGGAACAAATCAGCTGACAACAGGGTTTGCGTGTGATTGGAGGAACAACTCAGCTGACAACAGGGTTTGGGTGTGATTGGGGGAACAAGTCAGCTGACAACAGGGTTTGGGTGTGATTGGAGGAACAAGTCACCTGACAACAGGGTTTGGGTGTGATTGTGGGAACAAGTCACCTGACAACACGGTTTGGGTGTGACTGGAGGAACAAGTCACCTGACAACAGGGTTTGGGTGTGATTAGAGGAACAACTCAGCTGACAACAGGGTTTGAGTGTGATTGGAGGAACAAGTCACCTGACAACACGGTTTGGGTGTGATTAGAGGAACAAATCAGCTGACAACAGGGTTTGGGTGTGATTGGAGGAACAACTCAGCTGACAACAGGGTTTGGGTGTGATTGGAGGAACAAGCTAGCTGACAACAAGGTTTGGGTGTGATTGGGGGAACAAGTCACCTGACAACACGGTTTGGGTGTGATTGGAGGAACAACTCAGCTGACAACACGGTTTGGGTGTGATTGGGGGAACAAGCCAGCTGACAGCAGGGTTTGGGTGTGATTGGGGGAACAAGTCACCTGACAACAGGGTTTGCGTGTGATTGGAGGAAAAAGTCACCCGACAACAGGGTTTGGGTGTGATTGGAGGAACAACTCAGCTGACAACAGGGTTTGGGTGTGATTGGGGGAACAAGTCACCTGACAACAGGGTTTGGGTGTGATTGGAGGAACAACTCAGCTGACAACAGGGTTTGCGTGTGATTGGAGGAACAACTCAGCTGACAACAGGGTTTGGGTGTGATTGGGGGAACAACTCAGCTGACAACACGGTTTGGGTGTGATTGGAGGAACAACTCAGCTGACAACAGGGTTTGGGTGTGATTGGAGGAACAACTCAGCTGACAACAGGGTTTGGGTGTGATTGGGGGAACAAGTCAGCTGACAACAGGGTTTGGGTGTGATTGGGGGAACAAGTCACCTGACAACACGGTTTGGGTGTGATTGGAGGAACAAGCTAGCTGACAACAAGGCTTGGGTGTGATTGGAGGAACAAGCCAGCTGACAACAGGGTTTGCGTGTAATTGGAGGAACAAGCTAGCTGACAACAAGGTTTGGGTGTGATTGGGGGAACAAGCCAGCTGACAACAGGGTTTGGGTATGATTAGAGGAACAACTCAGCCCACAACAGGGTTTGGATGTGATTGGAGGAACAATCCAGCTGACAACAGGGTTTGGATGTGATTGGAGGAACAACAATCTTCAGTGTATACACAAGAAATAGTTAAAATCCCGAAGAAGTTCCAGCGTTCTATTTGTGCCCTGTGAACACGCCATTTACAAATGTGAAAAGTTCAGAGAAATGGAACCAGAAAACAGATTTTGAGTTGACAAGTGTTTAAGTTGTAACTATTCTCCCCCCAAAGGCAAATGTTTGTCCCATCCCAGGATTGTTTGAAGCTGTTGGACGTTCCTGTCCAATTTGTGAGTATTTTCCACAATAATACTACCACGTGACTAAACACAATATAGCAGCTCAAGGCGATTTATGTAGACGGTAAGATACCGAGTTGCATCCCTCTAAACAAGATAAGGTGACCTTTTTGCAATCCATGCTGTACCTGAAGCACTGGATCCCCACAAGGTAAAACGAGGTAAAGCTAATCAGCCATACGTCGTCAGCGTGTTTACGTATGGACTTAAAATGGGCCTTTCAGAAACTTTCGGATGGTTGTGGGTTTCCCAGGGCTCTGCCCGGTTTTCACCCAGACAGATCTAAGGATCAAAACTCGGGTAGAAAGGTTCTAGAAGGTTTAAACTTGTGAGTCCATAGCCAAGAATGTGAGTACCAAGAATTCGATGACAAGTCGCCTCGGGTCTCTGGGCAAAAGCTTAAGCAGAGATCCGGTACTATTTATAAGATACCGCGAAAAAAAAAGAGAAAAGAAAAGAAAAAAAAGACTTACAATCTAGACGGCAATGCACTGAGGTCGCCCATACGGCACAAACAAGAGGCCGAAAATGGGCGGCTTAGTTGGTCGACTTGGAAAAAGGTCAGAAACCTGAGAGCACGAGGAGAAAACCCAGATGTACGAAGAAAAAAGTGCAAAGCTGTACCAGCTTCGCATTTTCAGGTTTCTGCTTCGTAGCTTTCGTCTTGCAGTTTCACATTTTTAACACACAAGCTTTCGCGTTTTCCTCCTTTACCCTTTCGTATTTTCGCGTTAGACAACTTCGTCTTTTGGACTTTCTCGTCACATTTGTTGAAACAATACAGTTGCACATTCTTTAAAACTGAATTGGAAACTCCTTATGAGAGCTTCACTAGAAGGCTTGTATTTATGTGTGCAGTTAATTATGGGCCGATTGCAAATATTTACAACAAGGTGTCGCCAATTGTGATTTCCGGCGACTGTCTGCTTCTAGTGGTTTCGAGATGAAAAACCACGAGAAATAATACCTGTCTGACAAACAGGGCGGTTAAAAAGTTTTCATGTTCTTGGCCTGGTCGTTACACATCTTCGTTTTTCTGCCGATTTCTCTGCGGTCAGTATACAGGCGTTAGGCAAATCACTGAGAAAGATTCCTTCTGTTACTCCGCTCACGAATATATATGCGCAAGACCAACCCAGTTCTCCTTCCTGCACATTTAGGGTATGACCAGACCAACCCAGTTCTCCTTCCTGCACATTTAGGATATGACCAGACCAACCCAGTTCTCCTTCCTGCACATTTAGGATATGACCAGACCAACCCAGTTCTCCTTCCTGCACATTTAGGATATGACCAGACCAACCCAGTTCTCCTTCCTGCACATTTAGGATATGACCAGACCAACCCAGTTCTCCTTCCTGCACATTTAGGATATGACCAGACCAACCCAGTTCTCCTTCCTGCACATTTAGGATATGACCAGACCAACCCAGTTCTCCTTCCTGCACATTTAGGATATGACCAGACCAACCCAGTTCTCCTTCCTGCACATTTAGGATATGACCAGACCAACCCAGTTCTCCTTCCTGCACATTTAGGATATGACCAGACCAACCCAATTCTCCTTCCTGCACATTTAGGATATGACCAGACCAACCCAATTCTCCTTGCTGCACATTTAGGATATGACCAGACCAACCCAATTCTCCTTCCTGCACATTTAGGATATGACCAGACCAACCCAATTCTCCTTGCTGCACATTTAGGATATGACCAGACCAACCCAGTTCTCCTTGCTGCAGCTTTAGGATATGACCAGACCAACCCAATTCTCCTTCCTGCACATTTAGGATATGACCAGACCAACCCAATTCTCCTTCCTGCACATTTAGGATATGACCAGACCAACCCAATTCTCCTTGCTGCACATTTAGGATATGACCAGACCAACCCAATTCTCCTTGCTGCACATTTAGGATATGACCAGACCAACCCAATTCTCCTTCCTGCACATTTAGGATATGACCAGACCAACCCAATTCTCCTTCCTGCAGCTTTAGGATATGACCAGACCAACCCAATTCTCCTTCCTGCACATTTAGGATATGACCAAACCAACCCAGTTCTCCTTCCTGCACATTTAGGATATGACCAGACCAACCCAATTCTCCTTCCTGCACATTTAGGATATGACCAGACCAACCCAATTCTCCTTCCTGCACATTTAGGATATGACCAGACCAACCCAATTCTCCTTGCTGCAGCTTTAGGATATGACCAGAAACACTCAGTTCTCCTTCCTCCATTCATCACATATCCTCCTTAACAATGCGAGGTGTTCACTTGCGAATGGGACATGTAGGAGCAGAAAAACACTGAAAATGTAGTCGCAAATTCTGGACCGTGCGCCCTTGCAACTTGGCGAAAGGCATAGTAAGAAGCTGTGTTCTGTGTCGCAAAGTCCGTGAAAATCCCTATACAACTAATGGCCGACCTGCAGTCTGAATGTTTAATGCAATTCGCACCTCCTTTCTTTGTAACAGGTGTGCACTTGTTTGGACCTTTTAACTTTAGGCACGGAAGGAACAAAACTGCTTGGGGAGCAGTGTTCCCGAGTGTGACATCATGTGCAATTCAGCTTCAGGTGGTTAACGGTATGTCAGCCGCCGACTTTTTGCATGCTTTTGGAAGATTTGCTGCTCACTACGGACAGCCAAAAACGCCCATTTCTGATAACGGAACCAATTTTGTCGGAGCTCAAGCCGAGATTCGGACAGCTTGTACAAGAGGAACGCGGACAACTTGAAGACTTTGCTTCACTGCATACAGCGAAATGGATCTTTAGTACTCTTCACAGACCACATCAGTGTGGCCTTCTAGAGAGCCTGGTGAAACAGCTGAAACAGGTATTGACTTGGAATGAATTGACCACAGCATTCGCAGATGAATGTCTCGTTAACTGGAGACCTATGGGTTATGCGCCGAATAATCCCAACGATCCACAGCCTCTCAGTCCATACAATTTCCTCCTTAGTCGAGCTTGGCCAGATATCCCCTCCGGTTCGTCAAAAAACTTCATAACCGATCTGAAGGACTAAATGGCAACTCATTGTTGGTATTCGTAAAGCGTTTAATTGATGTAAATGGCGAAATGCGCCATAGGGGTATTTTCAGTTCTTGTTCCTTAGATTTGTGATATACAAGTAAAAATATTATACTTCTTTGAAACCAGTGGAAAGTTAAAGCTAGGCCTGTAAGAAAAACTGAATTAAGCAAACCTAGCTTTAAGGCCCATTCTGACAATGCGATTTATAGTACCAACTTATAGCGTTCGACAAAAATCACATGTAACATGGCGTATGCCACTTGAGGATACCGCGTTTATCTCGTTCAGTTCCGTTCCTAAGCTCTGGCACGAGTGTCACGTTTGTAATGATGAGCTGCTTACTGTAATTAACATGAGGTATAATTCATAGTAGATCTTGGCAGATATAGTAAGCAATAAATTGTTCAGTTTCAACGAGTGGCACACCAATCTGATTTTCTCGGTACAAGCAATTGGTTGTTGACAAGCTTCGATTGATAGGCCTAACACAAGGGGATGTAACTTATAGTGGAAAAAATTGAAGAGATCTGATTGGCCAGTGGATACGATTTTTGGTATGAGAGGTTTCTCTATTTCTTTCAACTAGCTCACAACTTGTCGAAACGATTCTGGTGTTCTGACAGTTCAACTAGGTTGTGCGCTACAAGTTGGTTCCACAAATTGCACCGGTGCCTGAGAATTGGCCTTGTGGGTCTGTTGTAAATCTGACACATTTGATCAGCAGACCATAAAGTCGAGTTCAAAAGATTAAAATGGGGAAAATTCACTGAAAGTTCAATGTTTCAGATTTAAAAGGTTGTTGACCATCAAAAAGGCGGTAAATGTTTCGGGCTTGCAATTTTGAAGTGAAAATGCCTAGCAGATCTGAATTATGAAAGGAAATTATCTAACATCACGATTATGATACTAACCTGTAGCGTTCGACCAAAATCTCATGTAACATGCAACTTGAGGATATCGCATTTTCCCCGTTGAGTTCCGTTCCTAAGCTCTGGCACGTGTGTCACGTTAGCACGTTTGTCATGATGAGCTTTTTACTGTAATTAACATGAGTTGTAATTTCATAGTAGATCTTGACAGATATAGTAAGCACTAAATTGTTTGATTTCAGTGAGCGGCACACCAGTCCGCTTTTCTCGGTACAAGCAATTGGTTGGTGACACAAAGGGGTGTAACTTATTATAAAAAACTGAAGAGATTTGATTGGCCAACGCAGGCGATTTGTGGCATGAAAGGTTTCTCTATTTCTTTCGACCAACTCACAACTTGTTACCGGTTATGTTCCACCACAATGGAATTATTCCTCACATCAAAAAAGAATTTTTAACAGTTGAGAATAAAAATAAATGTCACTGAGATATGACATTATTTTTACTAGTTCCTTTGATTTCTTAGCAATCAAAATTTATTACAAAATAAAATATCTGAAAGAAGTCTTGAAACCTGAGTTGTTTCACCATTAATTGGCCCTGTCTTTCAATACACAAGACGCCACGATATGGCTGAAATATTGCCGATGTGGCGTTAAACCATAATCATTCATTCAATACACAAGGTGAGGGTTCAATACCAGCCTTTAGCAGGGACCTTGGTGACAACAGTATCACACAGTTAAAGGAATATACCTCTGAAAATCGAAGTAAGCATCACTAAGCATCACACTTATTTTGGGGGATTTTTGTGAAGAGAGTGCGCTGACACATTTGACTTCTAAGGTGGGCTTTATGGACCATACCATAGAGGTTAGGAACTGTGACGTCACAGGAAGCTTATCCACCTCTAATCACAACACTGAATGTTGGAATAACTCTTTCTACCCATGAGTGAAAGGTTACTGATCCCTAACATTCCTTCCTTCCGGTGAACATCTGGAAAAAAGGTCATTTGACGCCTTCGCTACCGTCATTAGGGCTCGTAAAGCCCATCACAGTTTTCAAAAATGTTAACGCCCATAAAAATCTGAAAAATAAATGACAGTATTTTTGTGCATAATTTTGCCTTTAGTTGCCTTTATGATATACCTTACTTTGTATTTTAGTTTTCTTTTACTTTATCCATTTCTTAAGATGTGGTGTGCTTGTCATCACATTACATATGAGAATGAAGTTTCTTAATAACTTGGCAATTCCCGGTTGTTTACCCCAGACATCCCAGTTTCCTCCATTCACAAAACAGACTTAAATTGTATGTGATATTCCTGCAAATTGTACTCAACTATGTTTTGTTTATACTGAACTTAAAATAATCCTTATTCATTCTCATAGGTGTAAATTACAAGGTACAGTGGTCCTGACATATTCATATATATGCTTCTGATGTTTGGAAATTCTGTAGTTCATAACACTGAATATATTGACTAAACTCATGCAACTGGAGATAAATAATCAATTTTTGAATAATTATGACTATCAGAAATTTCCAGAATTATTGATAGGGTCACTGCCCTGGAGGGATATAAAACTGCCATACAAGATAATTACAAAGTACTGGAAAATGTGCAAGTGTTTGAAGAAAACTAGTGAAGCACGAATTTGAAAATTTGTGTCAAATATCACAAATACTCACACATAACAAGGATACTCTTAATATGGGTGGCCTAAGAGTAATAAACAAATTTTATCCTCAACTAGAAATGTACAATATTTCACTTCTAATTTATAGTACCTTTATAGACTTAAGGTGCACACCTCAGTGTGAGGTATAGATGAGGTGCATATGGTCACCTCATGTACACTTCATTGTCAGGTATAGATGAGGAGTACACAAAGTATACCTCAGAAACTTTGAAAGTTAAAATAAATAAATGATGTATCTCAGGTACACCTTAGAGCCTTTAAGAGTTTTAAATAATTATGTGATGATGTCCCTTGGGAACACCTCAGCCACTCGGAAAGGCCAAAAATAGGAAATCAGACTAAAAATTTTACTTCAAGCAATATGGTGTTAACAAAATTACAAATGTTTGTGCATGTGCAAAAAAACAAAAAAATGTTAACTACATAAATACAAGCCCTTGCCTTTCACTATATGGATTTTCCATGTGTTTTTTTTGGGGGGGGGGGCAAATATTGACCAATCAGAAAGCATGTATATATTTTCACCTCGATTATTCGCAGATGGCTGCCCCTAACAATATGCATGTCATTGTATAGGCTGTGGGAAGACAAACCCAATTATGCATTGACTGAGGCTTCCTGGTGCAGAATTTGTAACGTGTGAGCACATGAAATGCTGTAAATTGCAAGGGAAAGGGAATAGCAATAAACTTCGATCAAGCGGCTAGAAAGCCTGATATAAGTGTATCTTACTGTTGTTGTAAACTAGCAGATTTACAAATAGGTCAACTGTAAACAAAGAATTGCACTTACAAACTTACAACTTGATCTATAATTTATACAGCCAATATGTAAGTATTTTGAGGTTATTTCCCATCAAAAGTCAAAACAGTGTGTTAAATGTGAGTTACACAAGACACATCCACTTTTGGCTTTAAGCATATACCTCATCTTAGCTCTGCTGAGCTGTGATTGTGTATACTATCACAGCCCTGTCCTGTTCCATAAGCTTGTCATAGTCGTCTGAGATATCAATTCCAGGTAGGTGTTCCCATGTGTCATCGCTAATAAATCCACACAAGCATGAAACTTGTGGAAACTGGATAACTTCTAACTCCAACCGCCATGTTTGAATGCACACTCCGCAAAGTCCATACAAGGGAGATAACTACTGGCATTAATAGCCATTAGCATATTTTGAATTGCTTTTTTAATCTGTTCTCTTAGTGTTTGGGATATTTTCAATAATCAGTGTTGATTATGGGTTCCCTCTGGGTTATTACTGGTGAGACTGATCCTGGACAATTAGCCAGTTGTATGCTTGTGTGGATGTACTAGTGATGACACATGGGAACACCTACCTGGAATTGATAGCTGAGATGACAATGTAGTATATTGATTTTTTTTTTTGATTGGTGTTTTACGCCGTATTTCACTTATATGACGGCGGCCAGCATTATGGTGGGCGGAAACCGGGCACAGCCCGGGGGAAACCCACGACCATCCGCAGGTTGCTGGCAGACCTTCCCACATACCGCCGGAGAGGAAGCCAGCATGAGCTGGACTTTAACTCACAGCGACCGCATTGGTGAGAGACTCCTGGGTCATTACGCTGCGCTAGCTCGCTAACCAACAGAGCACGGAGGCCCCTGTAGTATATTGATGCCAGAAGGGAAGCATAGAGGTGTTCAAGGTAATCTTATGTACATGACAGGGCTGAGATACTATACGTAATCACAGCCCTACTGAGTTAACCTCGGCTATAACTCAGGTACACCTCGAGTACACCTCAGACAATCAGTTTAATACTAACTACTCTTTCCACGGACCGGCATTGCTAGCACAGTTGGTAGAGCGTCTGCTTCGGGAGCAGTAGATCCAGGGTCAATCCTGGATTGAGTCACACCTAAGACGTTAATAGAGGAAGATGAAGCTTCCTGGCTTGGCGTTCAGCATGAAGGGGATTGTGCAATTACTGGTTAACCTGTATCAGTATAATGGCTTGGGCAGGGTGACTTATTTGCCTTTGGTATGTCGTCTCAGTGAAGCAGTACTAGATAAAAGAGCGGTGGAAATCAGTCCTGCAACTTCCAAGGATTCCTTCATCGTCATATGACAGTTAAGTGCTTAAGTAAACTGTTAGGTACGACGTTAAACTTCATGCACTCACTCACTCACTCTCTCTCTCAATCATTCACTCTTTCCATGGTACATCTCCATTCTGGAGTACTTGAGGTATTATTTTGCACAATTGGCAGTGGGCTACCTTGTACACCTTTAGTATACCTCATACTCCTTCAGTATGCCTCATATACACCCTCAGAGATAGTACACCTCTGATGTATCTCAAATATGTATTATGCACTGGGTCTTTGAGAAAAGCCTGGGGCTATCTTATTAGGCAAGAAAGAGCTACGTAGGTATCATTGAAAAGATCCGGCTATTGAAAATTATACATATACAGGTTTTATCACAGTAATCTGTTGAATAATGAATACATTGCATTGTTAGCACACAGTGTCTTTAATTCGGAGCACCTCGACTTTGCCTATTTCACATTAGCTTTTAGGCAAGAAATTCTAACTGGAGCATTAATCATGAAAGATATGATAGTTTCAGTTTATTGTAGTACTTTGAATTGTAGAAATCAGCAAAAATCAGGCATTTCACCCAAATGATTTCATGCTATATATCACCTCCTGCTCCTTGCCAGGAACGCGGGTGCTCGAAACCGTGAATTATTATTTTCTTAAATGTACACTGCCCATGGGCGCTGACATCTTGGATCTCACGTTTCATGCATTTTCTCGCGCGCACTTGCGAGATCGAAATGACAATTGAAGGCGGCGTTAGAAACGGAAGCTGTGTCTGGGCTTGTCTCTTGTCAACAAAACAGTCCAAAAAATGAAGTGAACTCTTTCGGTGAAAAAATAAAGCCGTGTCCCGAATGAAAACAGGAGATGAGGTGTGAGATAAGGGCAGGAGAATGAGTTGTCAGTGGGGAGGAAGTGACTACTTGTCGGCGTTGATGAGCGGTGACAAGCGGTCACACACCGCATTAGAAACGACTCGTCGATGACCTGCACTCGGACAAAGATCAAGCTGTTAACACTTTCCTCAGTCATTCCGGATCCGAAGACTTTCTCTGGGGACTTGTCAAACTCGTGGCCAATGGCAACTCCAGGTTTGTCGAAAGAAAATGTCTAATAATTTATGTCTTAAATGAATTATAAGAGCCAGGTGTACATGGATGTTGTTCAGTT
Organism: Liolophura sinensis; assembly: GCF_032854445.1. Classification (NCBI taxonomy): domain Eukaryota; kingdom Metazoa; phylum Mollusca; class Polyplacophora; order Chitonida; family Chitonidae; genus Liolophura; species Liolophura sinensis. The sequence continues at coordinate 1,071,962 of NC_088307.1, forward strand.
TGTACATGTATACATGTTTGTGTGTGACATAACCAGTCTAGCCGTCTTATGGCGGTCATGACCTCATGCACTACTGTAGGCAATAGGAGCGCTACTTCCTATAAAGTACCATTGTTTTGTGTGAATAAATAAATAAATAAATAAATAAAAATATATATATATATATATATATATATATATATATATATATATATATATATATGCCTATGCATACATTGTAAAATCAACAGCTTTGACCATATCAGTCTTTTCCCTTTTAGTCTTTTTTATATTCCTGTTTGTGGTATGTACATGGAAATATTCAAATTGGAGTGTTAACATATGTGTGTGTATGTATGCTTGTGGTTTAAAGTGGTATATAACAATTTTCCAGTTATATGATGACTAGAAGTCAAGTAGGTGTGTGTACATATAATGCCTCTTCTTGTGGCAATGCCGCAAAAGTGCTGTTGCCACTGAAGTAGCATGCCGAAGACAACATGCAGGCATGACACTCCACCCAGTCACATTATACTGACAACCATGCAGTCATGTTTCCTTTCTCTAGCCTCCCAGTGCTGAGCGCCAAGCAAGGCAGAAGAAAGTTCCATTTTTGAAGTCTTTGGCATGAACCGACTCGGGTTTGATCCCTTTGTCTCCTGATTCTGAGAGAAATTAAGCTAGTTAATTATGACAAAGTGCACACAGACGTGCACACATGCAGCATAATTCGGTCACAATGTTTTAGCATGTATTAATATATCATATCAACATGTGACATTTCTTAATGATTTTGCTGGGATGCTGGCTTCGTCATCAGTACTGCACCGATATTATCCTACTAAGGTAACTGTATTTAAGTTTTCCACTTTAAAGGTATACTCTGTACATAGCTACATGTATGTATGGACTTACATGTATTTGTATGCATTATTAGGAAGTTTCAGTTTAGGAATTGCTTGATACATAGTGTAGCATTATCATGATTTGGTCATGGTGGTAAAATGCATCTGGGGTAGCATTATCATGAAGTGGTCATTGTGGTAAAATACATCTGGGGTAGCATTATCGTGATTTGGTCATGGTGGTAAAATACATAGGGTAGCATTATCATGAAGTGGTCATGGTGGTAAAATGCATCTGGGGTAGCATTATCATGATTTGGTCATGGTGGTAAAATGCATCTGGGGTAGCATTATCGTGATTTGGTCATGGTGGTAAAATACATAGGGTAGCATTATCATGAAGTGGTCATGGTGGTAAAATGCATCTGGGGTAGCATTATCATGATTTGGTCATGGTGGTAAAATGCATCTGGGGTAGCATTATCGTGATTTGGTCATGGTGGTAAAATACATCTAGGGTAGCATTATCATGAAGTGGTCATGGTGGTAAAATACATCTAGGGTAGCATTATCATGAAGTGGTCATGGTGGTAAAATACATAGGGTAGTATTATCATGAAGTTGCCATGGTGGTAAAATACATCTGGGGTAGCATTATCATGAAGTGGTCATGGTGGTAAAATACATGCAGTAGCATTATCATGATTTGGTCATGGTGGTAAAATACATACGGTAGTATTATCATGAAGTGGTCAAGGTGGTAAAATGCAAAGAGTAGCATTATCATGATTTGGTCATGGTGGTAAAATACATACATGTGGGGTAGCATTATTATGATTTGGTCATGGTGGTAAAATACATAGGGTAGCATTATCATGACGTGGTCATGGCGGTGAAATTAATATATAGGTTAGCAGATCCATACATTGTTAAGGATATAGCCATGAGATTTTGAGTGTCCGTATCACACACTGTATAGATGTGTATTGTTATAGTATTGTGCAAGGAGTCCATGTAGCATTATGGCATTTGAGATTATGCCTAAGTATGTAGGGCATGTTGGATATAACAGGGTCATACATGTATGTCATCACAGTGCATGCCATTTCTTTGTACAGAAGTGCTTAAATGCTGGATAAATACTGTTTATGCGGGTGCTTTTGAAGGGTGGGGAAGGGGTGGGGAAGGGGGTGGGGACGGGGTGGGGGTGGGGGTGGAGAAGTTTTGTGGCAAATTAATACAAAATACTTCTATCATTAGTAATTCATGTAAAACTCATTAGCTCAGCAAGTATGTTGATACATGTAAATCAGATTGCATTTGACCTGTTAACAGTAGATGTACACAGTAGTATTCATACATTTAACTAAATATTAAAGCCTATACTTTTTGGATGATATCTTTTCAGGGTTGCCGGCAATGCAGCCTATATCATTGGCTCCCTGGCTGAGTCTGAACTGGGCTGTTTCAGAGTACTCTCCCTTGCTAGAGCTCGCAATGAGGAGGGCAAACAGATGCTCAATAACCTGACACGAATGCTGGCGTTTAATGATGCAGAGAGTGTGATGAATGCAGCGGGCACCCTGGGAACATTGGTAAAGTGGAGTACATTCAAGCAAAATTCCTTCTTCATTATGTACTGCTGTTAAGAAATATAAATTTACTGATTTTCATCAGTGAGGTTTGGAAGTTATAGACATTGTGAATATTTGACTGTGAGATTCAGTTATTAGGGTAGTATGGTGTGAACTAGTGCTTAGAGGTGCTTTCCTTTCACTGGGGTGCACTAGATGTGGGTAGGGGATTTGCATATTCACCCATCCTCACTTTTCCTGGGGGGATTTCAAGTCCAACCATGGGCTGAGGATTGCCTATTCACCCGCCCTGACTGCTCATAGGGGCAAGTTCAACTCCAACCTTGAGCAGGGGATTGCATATTCACTCATCCTGTCTGTTTTCAGGAGAAAGTTGAACACCAGCTTTGGGCAGGGGATTGCGTATTCACTCATCCTGTCTGTTTTCAGGAGAAAGTTGAACACCAGCTTTGGGCAGGGGACTGCATATTCACTCATCCTGTCTGTTTTCAGGAGAAAGTTGAACACCAGTTTTGGGTAGGGGATTGCATATTCACTCATCCTGTCTGTTTTCAGGAGAAAGTTGAACACCAGCTTTGGGCAGGGGATTGCATATTCACTCATCCTGTCTGTTTTCAGGAGAAAGTTGAACACCAGCTTTGGGCAGGGGACTGCATATTCACTCATCCTGTCTGTTTTCAGGAGAAAGTTGAACACCAGCTTTGGGCAGGGGATTGCATATTCACTCATCCTGCCTGTATTCAGGAGAAAGTTGAACACCAGCTTTGGGCAGGGGATTGCATATTCACTCATCCTGTCTGTTTTCAGGAGAAAGTTGAACACCAGCTTTGGGCAGGGGACTGCATATTCACTCATCCTGTCTGTTTTCAGGAGAAAGTTGAACACCAGCTTTGGGCAGGGGACTGCATATTCACTCATCCTGTCTGTTTTCAGGAGAAAGTTGAACACCAGCTTTGGGCAGGGGATTGCATATTCACTCATCCTGTCTGTTTTCAGGAGAAAGTTGAACACCAGCTTTGGGCAGGGGATTGCATATTCACTCATCCTGTCTGTTTTCAGGAGAAAGTTGAACACCAGCTTTGGGCAGGGGATTGCATATTCACTCATCCTGTCTGTTTTCAGGAGAAAGTTGAACACCAGCTTTGGGCAGGGGATTGCATATTCACTCATCCTGTCTGTTTTCAGGAGAAAGTTGAACACCAGCTTTGGGCAGGGGATTGCATATTCACTCATCCTGCCTGTTTTCAGGAGAAAGTTGAACACCAGCTTTAGGCAGGGGATTGCATATTCACTCATCCTGTCTGTTTTCAGGAGAAAGTTGAACACCAGCTTTGGGCAGGGGATTGCATATTCACTCATCCTGTCTGTTTTCAGGAGAAAGTTGAACACCAGCTTTGGGCAGGGGATTGCATATTCACTCATCCTGTCTGTTTTCAGGAGAAAGTTGAACACCAGCTTTAGGCAGGGGATTGCATATTCACTCATCCTGTCTGTTTTCAGGAGAAAGTTGAACACCAGCTTTAGGCAGGGGATTGCATATTCACTCATCCTGTCTGTTTTCAGGAGAAAGTTGAACACCAGCTTTAGGCAGGGGATTGCATATTCACTCATCCTGTCTGTTTTCAGGAGAAAGTTGAACACCAGCTTTGGGCAGGGGATTGCATATTCACTCATCCTGTCTGTTTTCAGGAGAAAGTTGAACACCAGCTTTGGGCAGGGGATTGCATATTCACTCATCCTGTCTGTTTTCAGGAGAAAGTTGAACACCAGCTTTGGGCAGGGGACTGCATATTCACTCATCCTGTCTGTTTTCAGGAGAAAGTTAAACGCCAGCTTTGGGCAGGGGATTGCATATTCACTCATCCTAACTGTCCCTAAGGTCAATTTCAAGTCCAGCCTTAGGCAGGGGATTGCATATTCACCTATCCTAACTGTTCCTAAGGGCAACTTCAAGCCCAGCCTTGGGCAGGGGATTGCATATTCACCCATCCTAACTGTTCCTAAGGGCAACTTCAAGTCCAGCCTTGGGCAGGGGATTGCATATTCACCATCCTGACTGCTCCTAGGGGCAAGTTTGAGTCAAGTCTTGGGCAGGGGATTTGCAGATTCACTGTTCCTGAGGTCTTGGTGACAGTTGCGACACTTGTGTGGATTGAGGTCTCTTTGAAGACCACTTGTTTCCCACCAGTGTGGTATTCAGATAAAGTCCTTTGGGAAAGTTGCCAGTATACACTTGCAAAAGCTAAATGGTTTTCGCCAGGAACCTCAGTTTTCTCTAAACATACAACTTACTACCGTCGAATACATGTAACCACTGACAGTCATAAAAATAGGGAATTAGAAAAACTATTTCTCAAATAAGGTATGTTGGGTACGTTACACATGCACTGTTTGCAAGTATGACTGTCAGATTCATTTATGAGACATGTATAATGTTTCCTCGATTTCAGGCAGAGAGCCATGAAGGACGAGACTGGATTTTGTCTGAGAGTTGTCTGGACGAGATGATTGACAGAATAGCAAGTCTACTGCACAACCCCAACCTGTGGACTGCCAGCAACGCTGCTCTTGTATTAGCTAGGTGCGTTGCCAACAGCTGTTTTTTGCCGAGTTTACATCTGTACATGTACTTTGTTTAGTCGTTCACTCACCGAGCATTCTGCTTTTCTCCACACTCAACATGCACAGACGTATTAATGAAGTATTTGTGAGTACATGGCATCATACACCAATCTAACAAACATTCAACTAAAATACAGTCACATTTGGTGTGAGTTGGTATACATGTGCAGTGTTGGAAGTGTATGGTCAAAATCAATGACGTGTCATGGATTTTACATCTTGGTTCATAAAACCTTGCGGACTTTAAAGATGACTTCAAATCATAAAAATATTATTATTTTTTTATTACACAATTTGAGTTGCTTAAATGGTTGATCGTTGTAAAATATATTCTTACGTGCACATATTGTGTTAGAATGGCTCTAGATGCTAACGGTATTGTTCTCCATGTGGACCACAGTCCAGTGATCACTGAGGCATTACACGTATAGCTGATCTCAGGTGATGTTCACATACCTGCTTGTGTGGACCACAGTCCAGTGATCACTGAGGTTATACACAGATAGTTGAGCTCAGGTGATGTTCACTTACCTGCTGGCGTGGACCACAGTCCAGTGATCACTGAGGTTATACACAGATAGTTGAGCTCAGGTGATGTTCACTTACCTGCTGGTGTGGACCACAGTCCAGTGATCACTGAGGTTATACACAGATAGTTGAGCTCAGGTGATGTTCACTTACCTGCTGGTGTGGACCACAGCCCAGTGATCACTGAGGTTATACACAGATAGTTGAGCTCAGGTGATGTTCACGCACCTGCTGGTGAGGACCACAGTCCAGTGATCACTGAGGTTATACACATATAGTTGAGCTCAGGTGATGTTCACATACCTGCTGGTGTGGACCACAGTCCAGTGATCACTGAGGTTATACACAGATAGTTGAGCTCAGGTGATGTTCACTTACCTGCTGGTGTGGACTACAGTCCAGTGATCACTGAGGTTATACACAGATAGTTGAGCTCAGGTGATGTTCACTTACCTGCTGGTGTGGACCACAGTCCAGTGATCACTGAGGTTATACACAGATAGCTGATCTCAGGTGATGTTCACTTACCTGCTGGTGTGGACCACAGTCCAGTGATCACTGAGGTTATACACAGATAGTTGAGCTCAGGTGATGTTCACATACCTGCTGGTGTGGACCACAGTCCAGTGATCACTGAGGTTATACACAGATAGTTGAGCTCAGGTGATGTTCACTTACCTGCTGGTGTGGACCACAGTCCAGTGATCACTGAGGTTATACACAGATAGCTGATCTCAGGTGATGTTCACTTACCTGCTGGTGTGGACCACAGTCCAGTGATCACTGAGGTTATACACAGATAGTTGAGCTCAGGTGATGTTCACTTACCTGCTGGTGAGGACCACAGTCCAGTGATCACTGAGGTTATACACAGATAGCTGATCTCAGGTGATGTTCACTTACCTGCTGGTGTGGACCACAGTCCAGTGATCACTGAGGTTATACACAGATAGTTGAGCTCAGGTGATGTTCACATACCTGCTGGTGTGGACCACAGTCCAGTGATCACTGAGGTTATACACAGATAGTTGAGCTCAGGTGATGTTCACTTACCTGCTGGTGTGGACTACAGTCCAGTGATCACTGAGGTTATACACGTATAGCTGAGCTCAGGTGATGTTCACATACCTGCTGGTGTGGACCACAGTCCAGTGATCACTGAGGTTATACACAGATAGTTGAGCTCAGGTGATGTTCACTTACCTGCTGGTGTGGACCACAGTCCAGTGATCACTGAGGTTATGCACAGATAGTTGAGCTCAGGTGATGTTCACATACCTGCTGGTGTGGACCACAGTCCAGTGATCACTGAGGTTATACACATATAGCTGAGCTCAGGTGGTGTTCACTTACCTGCTGGTGTGGAACACAATCCAGTGATCACTGAGGTTATACACAGATAGCTGAGCTCAGGTGATGTTCACATACCTGCTGGTGTGGACCACAGCCCAGTGATCACTGAGGTTATACACATATAGTTGAGCTCAGGTGATGTTCACTTACCTGCTGGTGAGGACCACAATCCAGTGATCACTGAGGTTATACACAGATAGTTGAGCTCAGGTGATGTTCACTTACCTGCTGATGAGGACCACAGTCCAGTGATCACTGAGGTTATACACATATAGCTGAGCTCAGGTGATGTTCACATACCTGCTGGTGTGGACCACAGCCCAGTGATCACTGAGGTTATACACATATAGTTGAGCTCAGGTGATGTTCACGCACCTGCTGGTGAGGACCACAGTCCAGTGATCACTGAGGTTATACACAGATAGTTGAGCTCAGGTGATGTTCACTTACCTGCTGGTGAGGACCACAATCCAGTGATCACTGAGGTTATACACAGATAGTTGAGCTCAGGTGATGTTCACTTACCTGCTGATGAGGACCACAGCCCAGTGATCACTGAGGTTATACACAGATAGTTGAGCTCAGGTGATGTTCACTTACCTGCTGGCGTGGACCACAATCCAGTGATCACTGAGGTTATACACAGATAGTTGAGCTCAGGTGATGTTCACTTACCTGCTGGTGAGGACCACAGTCCAGTGATCACTGAGGTTATACACAGATAGCTGATCTCAGGTGATGTTCACTTACCTGCTGGTGAGGACCACAATCCAGTGATCACTGAGGTTATACACAGATAGTTGAGCTCAGGTGATGTTCACTTACCTGCTGGTGTGGACCACAATCCAGTGATCACTGAGGTTATACACAGATAGTTGAGCTCAGGTGATGTTCACTTACCTGCTGGTGTGGACCACAGTCCAGTGATCACTGAGGTTATACACAGATAGTTGAGCTCAGGTGATGTTCACTTACCTGCTGGTGTGGACCACAGTCCAGTGATCACTGAGGTTATACACAGATAGTTGAGCTCAGGTGATGTTCACATACCTGCTGGTGTGGACCACAGTCCAGTGATCACTGAGGTTATACACATATAGTTGAGCTCAGGTGATGTTCACATACCTGCTGGTGTGGACTACAGTCCAGTGATCACTGAGGTTATACACAGATAGTTGAGCTCAGGTGATGTTCACTTACCTGCTGGTGAGGACCACAATCCAGTGATCACTGAGGTTATACACGTATAGCTGATCTCAGGTGATGTTCACATACCTGCTGGTGTGGACTACAGTCCAGTGATCACTGAGGTTATACACAGATAGTTGAGCTCAGGTGATGTTCACTTACCTGCTGGTGTGGACCACAATCCAGTGATCACTGAGGTTATACACAGATAGTTGAGCTCAGGTGATGTTCACATACCTGCTGGTGTGGACCACAGCCCAGTGATCACTGAGGTTATACACAGATAGTTGAGCTCAGGTGATGTTCACATACCTGCTGGTGTGGACTACAGTCCAGTGATCACTGAGGTTATACACGTATAGCTGAGCTCAGGTGATGTTCACATACCTGCTGGTGTGGACCACAGTCCAGTGATCACTGAGGTTATACACAGATAGTTGAGCTCAGGTGATGTTCACATACCTGCTGGTGTGGACCACAGTCCAGTGATCACTGAGGTTATACACAGATAGCTGAGCTCAGGTGATGTTCACTTACCTGCTGGTGTGGACCACAGTCCAGTGATCACTGAGGTTATACACAGATAGCTGATCTCAGGTGATGTTCACTTACCTGCTGGCGTGGACCACAATCCAGTGATCACTGAGGTTATACACAGATAGTTGAGCTCAGGTGATGTTCACTTACCTGCTGGTGAGGACCACAGTCCAGTGATCACTGAGGTTATACACGTATAGCTGATCTCAGGTGATGTTCACATACCTGCTTGTGTGGACCACAGTCCAGTGATCACTGAGGTTATACACAGATAGTTGAGCTCAGGTGATGTTCACTTACCTGCTGGTGTGGACCACAGTCCAGTGATCACTGAGGTTATACACAGATAGTTGAGCTCAGGTGATGTTCACTTACCTGCTGGCGTGGACCACAATCCAGTGATCACTGAGGTTATACACAGATAGTTGAGCTCAGGTGATGTTCACATACCTGCTGGTGTGGACCACAGTCCAGTGATCACTGAGGTTATACACATATAGTTGAGCTCAGGTGATGTTCACATACCTGCTGGCGTGGACCACAATCCAGTGATCACTGAGGTTATACACAGATAGTTGAGCTCAGGTGATGTTCACTTACCTGCTGGTGTGGACCACAGTCCAGTGATCACTGAGGTTATACACAGATAGCTGATCTCAGGTGATGTTCACATACCTGCTGGTGTGGACCACAGTCCAGTGATCACTGAGGTTATACACAGATAGTTGAGCTCAGGTGATGTTCACTTACCTGCTGGCGTGGACCACAGTCCAGTGATCACTGAGGTTATACACAGATAGCTGAGCTCAGGTGATGTTCACTTACCTGCTGGTGTGGACCACAGTCCAGTGATCACTGAGGTTATGCACAGATAGTTGAGCTCAGGTGATGTTCACATACCTGCTGGTGTGGACCACAGTCCAGTGATCACTGAGGTTATACACAGATAGTTGAGCTCAGGTGATGTTCACTTACCTGCTGGTGTGGACCACAATCCAGTGATCACTGAGGTTATACACAGATAGTTGAGCTCAGGTGATGTTCACATACCTGCTGGTGTGGACCACAGTCCAGTGATCACTGAGGTTATACACATATAGTTGAGCTCAGGTGATGTTCACGCACCTGCTGGTGTGGACCACAGTCCAGTGATCACTGAGGTTATACACAGATAGTTGAGCTCAGGTGATGTTCACGCACCTGCTGGTGTGGACCACAGCCCAGTGATCACTGAGGTTATACACAGATAGTTGAGCTCAGGTGATGTTCACATACCTGCTGGTGAGGACCACAGTCCAGTGATCACTGAGGTTATACACAGATAGTTGAGCTCAGGTGATGTTCACTTACCTGCTGGTGAGGACCACAGTCCAGTGATCACTGAGGTTATACACAGATAGTTGAGCTCAGGTGATGTTCACTTACCTGCTGGTGAGGACCACAGTCCAGTGATCACTGAGGTTATACACAGATAGTTGAGCTCAGGTGATGTTCACTTACCTGCTGGTGTGGAACACAATCCAGTGATCACTGAGGTTACACACATATGGCTGAGCTCAGGTGATGTACCTGCTGGTGTGGACCATAATCCAGTGATCACTGAGGTTACACACATATGGCTGAGCTCAGGTGATGTTCACTTACCTGCTGGTGTGGACCACAATCCAGTGATCACTGAGGTTAAACACATATGGCTGAGCTCAGGAGATGTTCACGTACCTGCTGGTGTGGACCACAATCCAGTGATCACTGAGGTGATGTTTGGCTATAGCTTATATTCCCTGGGAGGTGTACTCCGTAGATGTGTGTACCTGTAATTAACAAATGGCAATGGCTGGTTTTACTCCCCTGGCAGCCAACTGTCCCATTTCCTCCACCTATAACATCTAACAGATAAATTAATAACTTTACATAATCCTTGTATGTGATTGTTGCTTCCCCAGGCTGAGTATATCTGAAGGAGGTTGTTCTCGTGTTCTGAATCATGAAAACTGGCAGGCCGTGCTGACGAAGCTAACCCAATCTCTCGGGGTGGATGAAGCAGGTAGATGTAAGAGTTAACGAGCAGTGATGTGTACGTGTAGATGGGTGGAGACCTAGCTCCAGTCTCTCGGTGTAGATGAAGTACGCATGTTTGGGAGTTAACTGACAGTGACATTTGGGGGTTGAGTGATGTGTAAGTGTAGACAGGTGGAGACCTAGCTCCAGTCTCTCGGGGTAGATGAAGCAGGCACATGTGGGAGTTAACTGACATGTGGGGGTAGACAGGCAACAATGATGCGTAGGTGTAGACAAGCGGAGACCTAGCTCCAGTCTCTCGGGGTAGATGAAGTAGGCATGTGTGGGAGTTAACTGACAGTGACATGTGGGGGTAGACAGGCAACAGTGATGTGTAGGTGTAGACAGGTGGAGACCTATCTCCAGTCTCTCGGGGTTGATGAAGTAGGCACATGTGGGAGTTAACTGACAGTGACATGTGGGGGTAGACAGGCAACAGTGATGTGTAGGTGTAGACATGTGGAGACCTAACTCCAGTCTCTCGGGGTAGATGAAGTACGCATGTGTGGGAGTTAACTGACAGTGACATGTCGGGGTAGACAGGCAACAGTGATGTGTAGGTGTAGACAGGTGGAGACCTAGGTCCAGTCTCTTGGGGTAGATGAAACAGGCACGTGTGGGAGTTAACTGACAGTTACATGTGGGGGTAGACAGGCAACAGTGATGTGTAGGTGTAGACAGGTGGAGACCTAGGTCCAGTCTCTCGTGGTAGATGAAGCAGGCACGTGCGGGAGTGAACTGGCAGTGATGTGTAGGTGTAGACAGGTGGAGATCTAGCTCCAGTCTCTCGTGGTAGATGAAGCAGGCATGTGCGGGAGTGAACTGGCAGTGATGTGTAGGTGTAGACAGGTAGAGACCTGGCTCCAGTCTCTTGAGGTGGATGTAACAGTAAATTGACATGATCGACACGGCTGTAGCAAACAACCTTCCATGTATCTTTATTGAATAATAATAGTTACCAATATAAGTAAACATCAGTTAGAGTTTGTGTCTGTATACATGTAGTTATTCAAAAAAGCCAGTTGCAGGGAAGAAAAGAGATCGTATTTGCACCAAGGAGTTTGGACGGTTTGCAGTACAACGGTTCTCCATGCTCTTTGTTTCAGGACGTGGGATGAATGCAGCTTTTGCTGTAGGCCGGCTCTGTGACACAAGTGTGGGCAGGATGCGTCTTCTAGCTCTTCCAGAGTCCGAAAAAATGGTAAAAATGCATATGTGTTGTGAAGTGTGATTGGATGCATCCTTTAGCTCTGCCACAGTCAGAGAAAGTAGTAAAATGCAGTTGGAAATGTACTGTGAATTATGGGCAGGATACACCTCTTAGTTCCACTAGAGTTAGAGAAAGTAGTAAAATGTAGTTGGAAATGTACTGTGAATTATGGGCAGGATATACCTCTTAGTTCCACAAGAGTCAGAGAATGTAGTAAAATGCAGTTGGAAATGTACTGTGAATTATGGGCAGGATACACCTCTTAGTTCCGCTAGAGTCAGAGAAAGTAGTAAAATGCAGTTGGAAATGTACTGTGAATTATGGGCAGGATACACCTCTTAGTTCCACAAGAGTCAGAGAGAGTAGTAAAATGTAGTTGGAAATGTACTGTGAATTATGGGCAGGCTACACCTCTTAGTTCCACAAGAGTCAGAGAAGGTAGTAAAATGTAGTTGGAAATGTACTGTGAATTATGGGCAGGATACACCTCTTAGTTCCACTAGAGTCAGAGAAAGTAGTAAAATGTAGTTGGAAATGTACTGTGAATTATGGGCAGGATACACCTCTTAGTTCCACAAGAGTCAGAGAAAGTAGTAAAATGTAGTTGGAAATGTACTGTGAGTTATGGGCAAGATGCACCTCCTAGCTCCACTAGAGCCAGAGAAAGTAGTATGAATGCAGTTTGATATGAGGTTTGTTGTATACGTGTCTAATTGTGCGGAGACTTTTCTGGTACTCATAGCTTGCTGAGTGTGTGGAAGTCTGTCTGGTTCACATAATGTGCTAATTGTGCGGAGACTTTTCTGGTATTCATAGCTTGCTGAGTGTGTGGAAGTCTGTCTGGTTCACATAATGTGCTAATTGTGCGGAGACTTTTCTGGTACTCTTAGCTTGCTGAGTGTGTGGAAGTCTGCCTGGTTCACATAATGTGCTAATTGTGCGGAGACTTTTCTGGTACTCATAGCTTGCTGAGTGTGTGGAGGTCTGTTGAAGTTCATCTTCACATATACATGGTGCCAAATGTGTTGAGGTTTGTCTGGCATGTGCACTTATGTATGGTGACAAATGTGTTGAGGTTTGTCTGGCATGTGCACCTATATATGGTGCCAAATGTGTGGAGGTTTGTCTGGCATGTGCACCTATATATGGTGCCAAATGTGTTGAGGTTTGTCTGGCATGTGCACCTATATATGGTGACAAATGTGTGGAGGTTTGTCTGGCATGTGCACCTTGTGGAATGTGTGGAGGTAATACATTATACGTGTAGGTCTGGTACATGTATGTTTAGAGTATTTAGAGGTTTGCATGGATCGTCCACTTTGCTGTTAGAAAAGGTAGTGAGGTTTGTCTGATAAATGTGCCTTGCCATTAAATGTGATGGTATTTGTTTTCTTCTTGTCAGTTCCCCTTTATCCAGTAAATGAGCACTTCCTACATTATGTTGTTTTCAGATATCCTCTCTGGCTAAGATGCTGTGTAGTCAGGACACTGGGGTCAGTAAAAATGCCTGTTTTGCTCTCAGCTGTTTGGCCACTTCCATGGAGGGGCATAGCAGACTTCTGGCCAACTGTTATGTGGATCATGTCCTTCAGCAGCTGACAGAGAGGCTTACGGCAGAGGACAGCGAAACTGGCTGGTTTGCTGCCATGTAAGTACTGTAGGTACATGTATCACCTGCTCAAATTAAAGGTGTGCGGCTTGCCACAAGCTCAACAGTGGTTCATGTTTCATTACAGGGCTGAAAGTGGAATGACTATAACCATGACAATCTACAAGCAGCTGACAATTTCACATGCAAATAACAAACAAACCACAGGGAAGGTGGAATCAATCCACAGACAAACCACAGACAAACCACCAGTTAATGATAAGAAGCAAACCACAGGCACGACACAAGCATACCACAGGTAAATCATAGGAAAAACACAAACACAAGTAAACCATACAAAACAAATCACAACGAAGTCACAAGCAAACCATAAGCAAATCACAGGCAAACCACAAGCAAACCACAGGCAACCCTCAGCCATGCCACAAGCAAGCCACACACAGGCCACAAGCATTCTACAGGCATATCACAAGTAAACCACAGGCTGGCCACAATCAAACCACATGCAGGCCACAATCAAACCAGATGGAGACTACAAGCAAACCACAGGTAGGCCACAATCAAATCACATGCAGGCCACAATCAAACCACAGTCAGGCCACAAGTAAAACACATGCACCCCACAAGCATTCTTCAGGCGCATCACAAGTAAACCACAGGCAGGCCACATGCACTCCACAAGTAAAACACTGGCACACCACAAGTAAACCACATGCAAGGCACAAACAAACCACATGCAGACCAAAGGTGAACCACGGGCACGCCACAGTCAAAAAATGTGCACCCCACAAGTAATACACAGGCACACCACAAGTAAACCACAGGCAGGCCACAAGCAAACCACATACACGCCACAAGTAAAACAAAAGCACACCACAAGCAAACTACAGACAAAAAATACCAGGCAAACCCAAGGAAATCCTAAGAAGCGAATCACAGGTTAAAGTGTGCTCCTTCGATGATGTAGGCATGTAAATGTATTTGTTATAGTCTTTGCTATTTATTGTAGGACATTGCGGACCTTGGCATGTCAGCCTAAGGGTTGTTTAAAACTGAGAACCTGTCCCAATGTCATTTCGGCTTTGAAGGTGAGTATGTACATATACTTTCAGAATGTCAAATTGAAGTGTTCTAAGGACAAACATGAAGTTTCTAAGTACTGCCTCAGCCTGGTATCTGCATATGTACTTTGGCATTGCAGTGACACTAATTGTCATGTGATCTGCATTCACAGACATCTTGATCCTCAGACTTACAGTGATTCTAATTTCACAGGCATATTCATCCTCAGACGGACAAAGTTAGCAAATGTTTCTTTTACAAGCTAGTGGATCAGACGTTTGGTTGTCAGCAGATTGAGTTGTTATACATATGTATCTGATGGTAAACCACTGACGTGACTCACAAACAAACATACACTCAGCATTTTGGTGGAAGATAATGGCTTTCAACATGTGACTCACAAACAAACATACGCACATTCTTTTGGTGGAAGATAATGGCCTTCAACACATGACTCACAAACAAACATATGCACAGCCTATTGGTGGAAGATAATGGCTTTCAACACTTGACTCACAAACAAACATACGCACATTCTTTTGGTGAGGATAATGGCCTTCAACACATGACTCACAAACAAACATATGCACAGCCTATTGGTGGAAGATAATGGCTTTCAACACTTGACTCACAAACAAACATACGCACATTCTTTTGGTGAGGATAATGGCCTTCAACACATGACTCACAAACAAACATACGCAGCCTATTGGTGGAAGATAATGCCCGTGAACAAAAGGTAAACTGCACAAACAATGGCCAAGTGAGGCATCACTACAAATATGTCATCACTGAGGCATCACTACAAATATGTCATCACTGAGGTATCACTATAAATATATCATCACTGAGGTATCACTATAAATATATCATCACTGAGGCATCACTACAAATATGTCATCACTGAGGCATCACTACAAATATGTCATCACTGAGGTATCACTACAAATATGTCTTCACTGAGGTATCACTACAAATATGCCATCACTGAGGCATCACTACAAATATGTCTTCACTGAGGTATCACTACAAATATGTCATCACTGAGGTATCACTATAAATATATCATCACTGAGGTATCACTATAAATATATCATCACTGAGGCATCACTACAAATATGTCATCACTGAGGCATCACTACAAATATGTCATCACTGAGGTATCACTACAAATATGTCTTCACTGAGGTATCACTACAAATATGCCATCACTGAGGCATCACTACAAATATGTCTTCACTGAGGCATCACTACAAATATGTCATCACTGAGGTATCACTATAAATATATCATCACTGAGGCATCACTACAAATATGTCATCACTGAGGCATCACTACAAATATGTCATCACTGAGGTATCACTACAAATATGCCATCACTGAGGCATCACTACAAATATGTCTTCACTGAGGTATCACTACAAATATGTCATCACTGAGGCATCACTACAAATATGTCATCTGGGACACTTTTGCTGTCGTGTGGAAGTCCAACTGAATGGTGCTATGTCCAGTATAGCACAATGCAAAGTGATACCAGAGTCTAAGCAAACAGACAGATTGAAGTAATATTCTGAGGTAAAATTTTACATTGCAGGCCATAGAGAACAACAGAGAGGTAAATTCTGATCTCAGAGAAGAGGTTCTAGTCACATTGGAGATTCTGAAAAAGCTGGAGAAACCCAGAGCACCAAGATTACAAGGTAGGAGAAATACTGGACTTGTATACCCAGAGCTCCAAGAGTGCAGTGTAGGGCCATCATGAGAAGTACTAATCCTGTATGTCCAGATTTCCAAGATTACAGGGTAAGGCCGTCATGAGAAATACTGGACCTCTATGCTCAAATCTCTAAAAATACAGGATAAGGCTGTCATGTGAAATACTGGTCCTGTATACCCAGAGCTCATAGAGTACAGGGTAGGCCGTCATGAGAAATACTGGTCCTGTATACCCAGAGCTCCAAGAGTACAGGGTAGGCTGTCATGAGAAATACTGGTCCTGTATACCCAGAGCTCCAAGAGTACAGGGTAGGCTGTCATGAGAAATACTGGTCCTTTAAACCCAGAGCTCTAAGAGTACAGGGTAGGGTGTCATGAGAAATACTATGCCTGTATACCCAGAGCTTGAAGAGTACAGGGTAGGCTGTCATGAGAAATACTGGTCCTGTATACTCAGAGCTCTAAGAGTACAGGGTAGGGTGTCATGAAAAATACTATGCCTGTATACCCAGAGCTTGAAGAGTACAAGGTAGGCTGTCATAAGAAATACTGGCCCTGTATACTCCAATCTCCAAGAGTACAGGGTAGGCTGTCATGAGGAATACTGGACATATATGTATATACCAGTACTGTAGTAAGGCTGCAGGGGCAGATGGATTTTAATTAACCTTTCTAGAGGTACTTGTAAATACACAGATACAGTGCATGTTAACGTTTAAAACTTGTCTTAATTTTGCTTAAATCAAGTGCATGTTAATAAGTCCTGGGCCAGTTTCATGAAGCTTAATTAGTGTTAAGTTGCCCTTAGCTAAGTGCTTTTTATATCTCTAGGTCAGCCAGCAATTTGCGGATGGACGTGGGTTTCCCCCCTGGCTCTGCCCGGTTTCTTCCCACCATAATGCTGGTCGCCGTCATATAAGTGAAATATTCTTGAGTACGGCGTAAAACATCAGTCAAATAAATAAATAAATTTATATCTCTACAACATACGTTGCCATGGTAGTTAAGGACTTACTTAGCTAAGCGAACTTCATGAAAGTGACCCTAGGATTCTTGAATAATGTAAAATAAGTAAAGACGTGTGAGCGTTAAAACATATATCATAAACATGGAATTGTTCTGTCATGTAGATAAACAGGCTTAGAGAGAAAGTTTTCACAGCAGGTGAAAACATTCTAATGCTGTGATTGATATGGATGTTCCTTTCTGTATTTTTAGTATTTATTTTAAACTTTAAATAAAACCAGATTTCATGTTTACCTTCCATAAACTATTGCTAAAAGGGAAAATCAATACTTTACTACGTCAAATCAGATATAGATGTATTGAATGAATACACTTTTTAGTGTCCATTTTTCCCTACAGTGAAAGGTTCCAATGTGGTAGTAGCGGAGTGGGATGAAGTGCAAACAAAGAGTGGACTGGAAGTCTTCTATGAGCTCTTTGAAGGTATGGTTATGTTCAGAAGAAACCTTGAGTGTGTATGCTTGTCGGGTACTTGCCTTACAGGCAGCGAAATTTGGCCTGCCGGCGAAACCCAGAAATCGGTTACGTCTTTTCCGCCTCGCCTAACCGATCATTCGGTTACGCCACGTATGTTTATCAACCCGATCAGTTACGCTAATTGTTTACGTGGTTTATGTTTCAGGCATCATTCTGGATCATTAATAGAAGTATTCAGCTCAATGTTATGTTTGTTTTTCTTTTCTATATCTAGCAGCTCATACCGTAAGGTTGGTGAACAAAAGAAAGAGAAATTTTACACTCACACGGTGTTTCAACGTTGTGTGTTGCCTGGTTGGTACTTGACTCCTGTGGCACATTTTTACGTGAAATTCCGTTATACAGGCTTATATGTTTGCAATATGCCCAGTCCAACATTAAGTACTTCCAGTAAGTGTCATTACGGTATTGGGGAGCGAGTTTGGTATCCCTGATTACTGATAATTAACGCAGTTTCCAACGCACGTGGTGTGAGTCTTACCACAGTAATATATATATATATATATATATATATATATATATATATATACTCGCTACAGGGCCAGGAGAGACCTTGACGTCACAGGCCTATGCGTCACAGGCCTGTGCTCTAAATTAGAACGCAGCCGGTGAGGTCCCGTAAGGGTTCCATCAATCTGTACGGTAGACTCGACTAATATGGGCTGGAGTAGCAGTTAAACTACATGTACATGAAAAGGTAACCTTGTTTTATTTACTTGCGTGATCGTGAAAAGATAAGTCAAAATAAATAATTTGAGTATTATCTCAAAGCCTGTAAAGCATATATGAATGATTACATTTCCATGTGACCAGCACAGGCAGCTGGCTGTGGCTGAAATCGATGTTTCTATTTTTAGACGCGTTGCCATACTGGCCGCGTTGTGATTATGAAAGCTGTTCAGTCCAGTATATCTGTAGTTACCTAATGCACACTGACTCTAAGGACGTTCTCGTTGGACAGTTGGCCTAACCGATTTTCCGGTTAGCCAAATTGAACCGCACGTAACCGTTGCGCGACCGACGGTTTCGTTCGCGCCAAATTTCGCTGCCTGCCTTATCTCCACTGACATGTCCTATAAAGAATTATACGGTGGCGAGTTCAAATCCAAGCTTGACTTGCCTTGTCTGGCTCTTGCCTGTTTTGTTTTTTATTCCTTGCGGAGTTGTTCTTTGCCAGTGTACCTGTGAAGATATGTACATGTATAGTAATGCCATAATAGAAGCTAAATTTACACACATAGCTACAGTGCAGAATACTACAGCATGGAGAGTAAAATTAAACCAGTGAACACAGTGTGACAGTTGCCAAATGTCACTGGTATAAACCAGTTTACCTCAGTTGGAGTTTTGTTTTAAATGATCATGTAGATGTTTAAATGGTGGGAACTTACAAGCGCCATTGCAGCATGGAGCAGAATTAGACATTTACTAGTCATCACTGACAGAGTACTGAAACAAGCTGAGTGCATACCCTGAGGGGGATAGGCATGTGGTGTGTAAACATCAGAAGTGTGTTGTCTCATTGACAGGCTTCTACAGGCTTTTCCAGTGTGTACACAGGCACAGATAACAGCTGAGTATGTACCCTGAGGGGGACAAGTATGTAGTGTGTAGACATCAGAAGTGTGTTGCCTCATTGACCGGCTCTTCAGATGTGTACACAGGCACAGATAACAGCTGAGTACATACCCTGAGCGGGACAAGCATGTAGTGTGTAGACATCAGAAGTGTGTTGTCTCATTGACAGGCTCTTCCAGTTTGTACACAGGCACAAATACCAGCTGAGTACGTACTCTGAGGGGGACAAGCATGTAGTGTGTTGACATCAGAAGTGTGTTGTCTCATTGACAGGCTCTTCCAGTGTGTACACAGGCACAGAGACGTGTTGTAGTTTTGAGGAACTGAAGCCCCTAACAGAGTACCGGTATAAGCTTAGAGCCTACACTGAAGGGGATGTCAGTCCTTTTTCTGACAGTGTCACAGTAACTACAGAGGAAACAGGTCAGTGCCCCTCCCCATTATCCCAACTTCCTCTGCACCATCCCAGCTTCCTCCTTATCGTCCCACCTTCTTACCCACCTTCCTCCCCACCATCCCAGCTTCCTCCTGATCGTCCCAGCTTCCTACCCACCTTCCTCCCCACCATCCCAGCTTCCCCACCACCATCCCAGCATCCTACCCATCATCCCACCTTCCTACCCACCATCCCCGCTTCCTCCCCATTATCACAGCTTCCTACCCATCACCACAGCTTCCTACCCATCACCACAGCTTCTTACCCATCATCCCAGCTTCCTACTTATCATCACAGCTTCCTACCCATCACCACAGCTTCCTACCCATCATCCCAGCTTCTTACCCACCATCCAGCTCCCTACCCACCATCCTGCCCACCATCCTAGCTTCTTACCCACCATCCCAGCTTCCTCCCCACTATCCCTGCTTCCTACCCACCATCCCCACTTCCTCCTGATCATCCCAGCTTCCTACCCATCTTACTCCCCACCATCCTGTCCACCATTCCAGCTTGCTGCCCACCATCCCAGCTTCCTCCCCACCATCCCTAACTTCTTACCCACCATCCCAGCTCCCTACCCACCATCCTGCCCACCATCCTAGCTTCTTACCCACTATCCTGCCCACCATCCTAGCTTCTTACACACTATCCTGCCCACCATCCTAGCTTCTTACCCACTAATTCCATCTTCCTCCCAACTATCCCAGCTTCCTCCCAACTATCCCAGCTTCCTACTCACAATCCCAACTTCCTCCCGATTGCCCCCAGCTTCCTACCCACCTTCCTCTCCACCTTCCTCTCACCATCCCAGTTTCCTACCCACCATCAGAGCTTCCTCCCCACTATCCCCTCAGCTTTCTTCAGCTTTTCCCCCAGCTTTCCCCATGATCCTGTCACCATTACCCCACTTAGCATCACCCCTGAGCACCCCGCTTCCCATTACCCCCCCCCCCCCATTATAGTCATGCAGGGCATTTTTGTATTTTATTTTCATCAGTTTCGTCACTTCTTCAGTGAACTAAGTACTCATTCTCAACAAATTGTTACGTGTTATCTCCCTGTAAACAGAGCGATCGTTGTAATACATGTATATAAGTAATGAAGTTTTGTTTTTTATGTTGAAGTTCCGGGCGCCCCATCTAATCCCCGCATATTGGGATGTACAGCAACTCAGCTGAAGGTAGCGTGGGATCCACCTGAACAAGCCAATGGGATCCTTAAAGGCTACTATGTGTATAATGGTAAGTTACTGTAAAGATATCATCAATACATGATTAAAAGTAATGGTAACATCCAGATAGCTCATGTACATGATATATGCTGAGTCTGTCATCACTGGGCATAGGCAGATATATATGTACATGTGCATGATATATGCTAAAGTCAGAGTCTGTCATCACTGGGCATAGGCAGATATATGTGTACATGTGCATGATATATGCTAAAGTCAGAGTCTGTCATGACTGGGCATAGGCAGATATATATGTACATGTGCATGATATATGCTAAAGTCAGAGTCTGTCATCACTGGGCATAGGCAGATATATATGTACATGTGCATGATATATGCTAAAGTCAGAGTCTGTCATCACTGGGCATAGGCAGATATATATGTACATGTGCATGATATATGCTAAAGTCAGAGTCTGTCATCACTGGGCATAGGCAGATATATATGTACATGTGCATGATATATGCTAAAGTCAGAGTCTGTCATCACTGGGCATAGGCAGATATATATGTACATGTGCATGATATATGCTAAAGTCAGAGTCTGTCATCACTGGGCATAGGCAGATATATATGTACATGTGCATGATATATGCTAAAGTCAGAGTCTGTCATCACTGGGCATAGGCAGATATATATGTACATGTGCATGATATATGCTAAAGTCAGAGTCTGTCATCACTGGACATAGGCAGATATATATGTACATGTGCATGATATATGCTAAAGTCAGAGTCTGTCATCACTGGGCATAGGCAGATATATATGTACATGTGCATGATATATGCTGAGTCCATCATCACTGGGCATAGGCAGATATATATGTACACGTGCATGATATATGCTAAAGTCAGAGTCCATCATCACTGGCCATAGACAGATATATATGTACATGTGCATGATATATGCTAAAGTCAGAGTCTGTCATCACTGGCCATAGGCAGATATATATGTACATGTGCATGATATATGCTAAAGTCAGAGTCTGTCATCACTGGACATAGGCAGATATATATGTACATGTGCATGATATATGCTAAAGTCAGAGTCTGTCATCACTGGCCATAGGCAGATATATATGTACATGTGCATGATATATGCTGGAGTCAGAGTCTGTCATCACTGGCCATAGGCAGATATACATGTACTTGTATATAACCTTCATGGTGATGGCCAGCTTTATGGGTGAAGGAAACCAATGTCCAGGTGCAGTAGTTAGCATTGTGAACCTAAGGTTACCACACATGCACATGTGTGAACTTAAACATCATAAACACTGACATCTCAATAAAAAGTGCCCTCTCGTTTGGACATGAGGCCATGACTTTTCGTACACTGTTTTTTGACAATTATTCTGTCTATTTCTGTCTAGGGGAGCTGGTCTCTCTCTATCCATAGGGCCTTGGTTACAGCAAGGGGTCAGACTCTGATAGAGCCTTGCAAGCGATTCTGACTGATGTGTTTAGCTAGCTGTAAGGATTGTTTTGCTGTGTAGTAGGTCAGATTTTGGTAGAACCTTGTAAACAGTCCTGATTGATGTGTTTAGCTATAAGGATTGTTTTGCTGTGTTGTAGGTCAGACTCTTGTAAAACCTTGTATACAATGCTGATTGTTGTGTTTAGCTAGCTGTAAGGATTGTTTCGCTGTGTAGTAGGTCAGATTCTGGTGGAACCTTGTAAACAGTCCTGATTGATGTGTTTAACTGTAAGGATTGTTTTGCTGTTTTGTAAGTCAGATTGTGGAAGAACCTTCTGTACAATGCTTATTGTTGTGTTTAGCTATAAAGGTTTTTTTGTGTGTTGTATCTAGGTCAGGCTTTGGTGGAACCTTGTAAACAATCCTGATTGATGTGTTTAACTGTAAGGATTGTTTTGTTGTTTTGTAAGTCAGACTATGGTAGAACCTTCTGTACAATGCTTATTGTTGTGTTTAGCTATGAGGATTCTTTTGCTTTGTTGTATCTAGGTCAGACTTTGGTGTAACCTTGTTTTGCTGTGTAGTAGGTCAGACTCTAGTGGAACCTTGTAAACAATGCTAATTGATGTGCTTAGCTATAAGGGTTGTTTTGCTGTGTAGTAGGTTAGACTCTAGTGGAACCTTGCAACAATGCTGATCTGCTGTTTTGGGTGGAGCGACTGTAGTCTGATAGAACTTTGTATACAATGTTGATTGATGTGTGTTAGTATAAGGATTGTTTTGCTGCATGCATGTTGTAGGTCAGACTCTGGTAGAACATTGTAAACAATGCTGATTGATGTGTTTAACTATGAGGATTGTTTTGCTTTGTTGTAGGTCAGACTCTGGTAGAACATTGTAAACAATGCTGATTGATGTGTTTAACTATGAGGATTGTTTTGCTGTGTTGTAGGTCAGACTCTGGTAGAACGTAAACAATGCTGACTGATGTGTGTTAGTATAAGGATTGTTTTGCTGCATGCATGTTGTAGGTCAGACTCTGGTAGAATGTTGTAAACAATGCTGATTGATGTGTTTAACTATGAGGATTGTTTTGCTGTGTTGTAGGTCAGACTCTGATAGAACATAAACAATGCTGATTGATGTGTTTAACTATGAGGATTGTTTTGCTGTGTTGTAGGTCAGACTCTGATAGAACGTAAACAATGCTGATTGATGTGTTTAACTATGAGGATTGTTTTGCTTTGTTGTAGGTCAGACTCTGTTAGAACGTTGTAAACAATGCTGATTGATGTGTTTAACTATGAGGATTGTTTTGCCTTGTTGTAGGGCAGACTCTGGTAGAACACACACATGAAATGATGTCCATCATCACTGGCCTGCAAGCTGCGACATCATATGAGATTGAGGTACATGTTCATTATCACCCTAACAGGTCTATTGTGCCATGATAGCAAGCTGATGACGAGGCCATGGAGGACCCCCTATAGCATTCACATTGTTTATAAACCAGTTTTGTCATGTTTGTGCAGCATGTTCAAAAGTTACATGTGGACTGCCAGCACAAAATTTGCTAGAGAAACATAAAAATGAAGAATATATCAGGGGAAAGACACATTTTCCTGGCAAACACAATGATTTCATGTTAACGGTTTTTTGTGGAAAGAAGTAAAATGCTTCCAAATCATCAAATTGGATAGTGGTTGTGCTGTGGGACACACTGGGCATCACTTCCTTTACAGCTGCATTGTCTGTGGTTGAAATAGATGGTGAGATGGTCCACGAAATTGCCACTGCTACTGGTCGATTTGTTTGATCACAGAAATCTAGCCAATTTTGTGTGTTTAGTGAAAAAGAACTAAAGTGACCTCACTAGTCACAAGATCGCCAGAAATGGCCACCACACAAACGCTCCAAATGCATTTTAGTGGGTTATAAAAATACTGCTAGCATGAGTGGATATACACATGTAACATAAATGGATATACACATGTAACATAAATGGATATATACATGTAACATAAATGGATATATACATGTAACATAAATGGATATATACATGTAACATAAATGGATATATACATGTAACATAAATGGATAAATACATGTATGCTTCATGTTTAATAATGTTGCCTTTTTGGTCGGCATTATGGATATCCATCTGTCCTGTCACATATCCTGTATTTGTTTGTAGTAAGGACATGGCCTTGTAATTTTTGCATACATGAAGAATTACATTGATAAGGAAGTGGATAATCTTGCTCCATGGCACGTTTCTGTGGATTTTCTTTTGTCTTTCAGTATGGTCTTCATATACTTCTAATTCATGTTTCACTGTTATATGTTCAATGTGCATATGCCCAGGCTGAGACTCAATATTCATTTCTTCAAATTTGTAAAGGGATATTTTAGTGCTTTCGATACCGTTGTATCAATGAAATACTGTGTTGAATACAACATAAAAAAACAATCAGAAAACAAAGTAAATAATAATCTTTTTCTGCAGTAAGTTGGTATAAGGCTGTGGATGTGAATTTTGTTCATTTTTTCTCCTTCCTTTTGCAGATTTGTACAGCTACTTCAAAGGGTAAAGGACCCAGAGCATGTGTTGTGGGACAAACTGCTGAGACAGGTAGCCTGCTTTCCTTTTTTGTGACTCAGTATTTAAGAGCTAAAATAAGAATATTTGACTTCAGTCGCCTGCTTTGGTGGCCAAATGGTTAGAGAATCTGCCTCCAAGTCGGGAGACCTTGGATTAAACCCAGGTCGGGTCACACCAAATTAAGACTTTAAAAGTGGTACTTGTTGCTGACAAGTTCCATTAATACAAGAAAACAGGACTGCTTGGTCCGGTATCAGTGCAGTTTGATTGGGTGAGGTGTCAGTGTCTAAGGTGTCTTCTGGTGATACTTCAATGGCAGCAGCACTTTGGTGGCATGGACTCGCCCTGCCACAAGTATTAAAATGAGTAAGATGACTCCATCACTCACAGCTCAGTAGTCCTGTACTCACATAAACATTCACTCACAACACAAGTTACAAACTGTGACAAAGACATGTGGCCACCTCACTCAGCCAGTTACATATCCCTCACCACATGGCTTCCTAACCTGCTCAAAATGCCCTCAAAACCCCTGTCTGTCTGTCGTCGTCATATGGCTGAAAAATTGTTGAGCACAACATTAAACCCCAAGCACTCACTCACTCTGTCCGATCCAAGCACTAAGGGAATTACCTGCCCTTGAATTACATGGTCTACTTAGTCAATAGAATCCATAGATGTCTTGAGAGTTAACACAAAGAAGACACAGTATACATATTTGTACACATACCTAATGACTCCTTGTGATCATATGACTGAAAAATTGATAAGTACAACTAAAAACCCCAAACCTACATACGTGTACATACATTTCAGCTAGGTGTGGTTAACATGAGAGTATACATGTACAAGTATGTACTCTGGAGCTACCACAGCATTACACTCTACTCATGCTGTAAACGCTATTTGACCTACACAAGGATCAGCGGGGCTGGTGGAAAATTTTGTGGGTGGAGGAAACGGCACTTTCCTGAAGTAGACCATCAATGTTTGGCAAACGTGCACAATATATGCGGGAAAGGCAAATGGTCTTCAAAGTCACTTCTGAAAACTTAACATTATTTGAATATTTGAACACATTGGTGTCATCCTGTGGATAGTTGAATGTCCTCATACCTGTACATGTAGGCCATACAGTGTTTGGGTGACTGTGGACACATTGGTGTCATCCTGTGGATAGTTGAATGTCCTCATACCTGTACATGTAGGCCATACAGTGTTTGGGTGGCTGTGCACATATTGGTATCATCCTGTGGATAGTTGAATGTCCTCATACCTGTACATGTAGGCCATACAGTGTTTGGATGGCTGTGGACACATTGGTGTCATCCTGTGGATAGTTGAATGTCCTCATACCTGTACATGTAGGCCATACCGTGTTTGGATGGCTGTGGACACATTGGTGTCATCCTGTGGATAGTTGAATGTCCTCATACATGTACATGTAGGCGATACAGTGTTTGGGACGCTGTGGACACATTGGTGTCATCCTGTGGATAGTTGAATGTCCTCATACATGTACATGTAGGCCATACAGTGTTTGGATGGCTGTGGACACATTGATATCATCCTGTGGATAGTTGAATGTCCTTATTCATGTACATGTAGGCCATACAGTGTTTGGGAGGCTGTGGACACATTGGTGTCATCCTGTGGATAGTTGAATGTCCTCATACCTGTACATGTAGGCCCTACTATGTTTGGGTGACTGTGGACACATTGGTGTCATCCTGTGGATAGTTGAATGTCCTCATACATGTACATGTAGGCCATACAGTGTTTGGGAGGCTGTGGACACATTGGTGTCATCCTATGGATAGTTGAATGTCCTCATACATGTACATGTAGGCGATACAGTGTTTGGATGGCTGTGGACACATTGGTGTCATCCTGTGGATAGTTGAATGTCCTCATACCTGTACATGTAGGCCCTACTATGTTTGGGTGACTGTGGACACATTGGTGTCATCCTGTGGATAGTTGAATGTCCTCATACATATATATGTAGGCCATTCAGTGTTTGGTAGGCTGTGGACACATTGGTGTCATCCTGTGGATAGTTGAATGTCCTCATACATGTATATGTAGGCGATACAGTGTATGGGAGGCTGTGGATAAATTGGTGTTATCATGTGGATAGTTGAATGTCCTCATACATGTATATGTAGGCCATACAGTGTTTGGGTGGCTGTGGACACATTGATATCATCCTGTGGATAGTTGAATGTCCTCATACATGTACATGTAGGCCATACAGTGTTTGGGTGGCTGTGGACACATTGGTGTCATCCTGTGGATAGTTGAATGTCCTCATACATGTACATGTAGGCCTTACAGTGTTTGGGTGACTGTGGACACATTGATATCATCCTGTGGATAGTTGAATGTCCTCATACATGTATATGTAGGCGATACAGTGTATGGGAGGCTGTGGATAAATTGGTGTTATCATGTGGATAGTTGACTGTCCTCGTACCTGTACATGTAGGCCTTACAGTGTTTGGGTGACTGTGGACACATTGGTGTCATCCTGTGGATAGTTGAATGTCCTCATACCTGTACATGTAGGCCCTACTATGTTTTAGTGACTGTGGACACATTGGTGTCATCCTGTGGATAGTTGAATGTCCCCATACATGTACATGTAGGCCATACAGTGTTTGGATGGCTGTGGACACATTGGTGTCATCCTGTGGATAGTTGAATGTGCTCATACCTGTACATGTAGGCCATACCGTGTTTGGGAGGCTGTGGACACATTGGTGTCATCCTGTGGATAGTTGAATGTCCTCATACATGTACATGTAGGCCCTACTATGTTTGGGTGACTGTGGACACATTGGTGTCATCCTGTGGATAGTTGAATGTCCCCATACATGTACATGTAGGCCATACAGTGTTTGGGTGACTGTGGACACATTGGTGTCATCCTGTGAATAGTTGAATGTCCTCATACCTGTACATGTAGGCCCTACTATGTTTGGGTGACTGTGGACACATTGGTGTCATCCTGTGGATAGTTGAATGTCCCCATACATGTACATGTAGGCCATACAGTGTTTGGATGGCTGTGGACACATTGGTGTCATCCTGTGGATAGTTGAATGTCCTCATACATGTACATGTAGGCCATACAGTGTTTGGATGGCTGTGGACACATTGGTGTCATCCTGTGGATAGTTGAATGTCCTCATACATGTACATGTAGGCCATACAGTGTTTGGATGGCTGTGGACACATTGGTGTCATCCTGTGGATAGTTGAATGTCCTCATACATGTATATGTAGGCGATACAGTGTATGGGAGGCTGTGGATAAATTGGTGTTATCATGTGGATAGTTGAATGTCCTCATACCTGTACATGTAGGCCATACAGTGTTTGGGTGGCTGTGGACACATTGGTGTCATCCTGTGGATAGTTGAATGTCCCCATACATGTACATGTAGGCCATACAGTGTTTGGGTGGCTGTGGACACATTGGTGTCATCCTGTGGATAGTTGAATGTCCTCATACATGTACATGTAGGCCTTACAGTGTTTGGGTGGCTGTGGACACATTGGTGTCATCCTGTGGATAGTTGAATGTCCTCATACATGTACTTGTAGGCCTTGAAGTGTTTTGGTAGCTGCGTGTTTAACAATGAACATACTGTCAATTTCCTGTATTTGTGTCTGTCTTTTGCAATGCTGTATGTATTTTGTCTAATGTTATGTGTTTGCTGTGTACCAACTGTGGCACCTGTGTCTTTACCAAGTTACACATATCTTTTAATGGCAGGTGCCCATGCTCCAGGTAAACCTGATGTGTCCGTGATGGGCAGGAATGAGATCAATGTCTCTTGGAAACCCCCAGAGGTGCCCCTGGGGCGCATAACCCGCTATGATCTCACCATGAATGGTAAACTCATCTACTCTGGGACTGATCTAAGTTATGGGGCTAGGAGGTTGGTGCCAGACACAGAATATGCGTTTGTGGTGAGTGTCTGACATAGAGTATACATTTGTGGTGAGTGTGTGACACGGACTAAACCTTTGCGTTGAATGAGTGACACAGAGTAAACATTTGTGGTGAGTAAATGAAACAGAATAAACATTTCTGGTGAGGGTCCAACACAGGGTAAGCATTTATGGTGAGTGAGTGACACAGAGTAAACACATTAGGGGTGAGTGTCTGACACAGAGTAAACACATTGGGGGTGAGTGTCTGACACAGAGTAAACATTTATGGTCAGAGTCTGACCCAGAGCAAACATTTGTGATGAGTGAGTGACAGAATATAAGTGATGATTGCACGTTTGTGGTGAGTGTTTGACACAGAGTAAACATTTGTGGTGAGTGACTGACAGAGTAAACATTTGTGGCGAGTTCCTGACAGCAATTATACATGTGTGGTAAGCTGCTGACAAAGAGTAAGCATTTACGGTGAATTGCTGACAGAGAGTAACAAATTGTGGTGAGTGGCTGACAGAGAGTAACAAATTGTGGTGAGTGGCTGACAGTAAACATATGTGGTGAGTGGTAAAGTACACATTTGTGGTGAGTGGCTGACAAAGTACACAGTTGTAGTGAGTGGCTGACAGAGAAACCAGTTGTGATGAGTGGCTGACAGAGAGTAACAAATTGTGGTGAGTGTCTGACAGAGAATAAACATTTGTTGTGATTGACAGAGAGTAGACATTTGTGGTGAGTTCCTGACAGCAATTATACATGTGTGGTAAGCTGCTGACAGAGAGTAAGCATTTACGGTGAATTGCTGACAGAGAGTAACAAATTCTGGTGAGTGGCTGACAGAGAGTAACAAATTGTGGTGAGTGGCTGACAGAGAGTAACAAATTGTGGTGAGTGGTAAAGTACACATTTGTGGTGAGTGGCTGACAAAGTACACATTTGTAGTGAGCGGCTGACAGAGAAAACAGTTGTGATGAGTGGCTGACAGAGAGTAAACTTTTGTGGTGAGTGGCTGACAGAGGGTATAAATGTACATTTTAATACATTTGTGATGAGTCTGGCACAGAATAAACATACTTTGTGCATCTCAGATCAAATTGTGAAACTCTTTGATCCATGGGTACAGTGTATGTTTTGCTTAGTTTATATGGGTTATGATCTCT
The DNA here is from genome assembly GCF_032854445.1 of Liolophura sinensis. Classification (NCBI taxonomy): domain Eukaryota; kingdom Metazoa; phylum Mollusca; class Polyplacophora; order Chitonida; family Chitonidae; genus Liolophura; species Liolophura sinensis. The sequence continues at coordinate 1,102,148 of NC_088307.1, forward strand.
CTCAAATTTGCTTGCTTTTGCTAAAATGTTTTTATAAACATAAAAAGATTTCTTGATTGTTTGGTCAGGTTACTGCTCTCACAAATGAAGGAAGGTTTGAAAGTAAGCCAGCAAAGCGGAGAACATCCAGGGATGAATGTAAGTAATCCTGCCAACTTGTTCTTACTGCTGGTCATCAATACCATATCGTCCACTTGGAGATTAGGTCTGACCTCAGCTCACATGTATGTGTTCATACTGCTGGTCATCAATACCATATTCTCCACTGGAAGATTAGGTCTGACCTCAGCTCACATGTATGTGTTCATACTGCTGGTCATCAATACCATATCCTCCACTGTGAGATTAGGTCTGACCTCAGCTCACATGTATGTGTTCTTACTGCTGTTCATCAATACCATATCCTCCACAGGGGGATTAGGTCTGACCTCAGGTCATATGTATGTGTTCATACTACTGGTTATCAGTACCATATCCTCCACTGTGAGATTAGGTCTGACCTCAGCTCACATGTATGTGTTCATACTACTGGTTATCAATACCATATCCTCCACAGGGGGATTAGGTCTGACCTCAGCTCACATGTATGTGTTCATACTACTGGTTATCAATACCATATCCTCCACTGTGAGATTAGGTCTGACCTCAGCTCACATGTATGTGTTCATACTGCTGGTCATCAATACCATATCCTCCACAGGGAGATTAGGTCTGACCTCAGCTCACATGTATGTGTTCATACTGCTGGTCATCAATACCATATCCTCCACTGGGAGATAAAGTCTGACCTCAGCTCACATGTATGTGTTCTTACTGCTGGTTATCAATACCATATCCTCCACAGGGAGATTAGGTCTGACCTCAGCTCACATGTATGTGTTCATACTACGTGGTTGTCAATACCATATCCTCCACAGGGAGATTAGGTCTGACCTCAGCTCACATGTATGTGTCCTTACTGCTGGTTATCAATACCATATCCTCCACTGGGAGATTAGGTCTGACCTTAGCTCACATGTATGTGTTCATACTACTGGTTATCAATACCATATCTTTCACTGTGAGATTAGGTCTGACCTCAGCTCCCATGTATGTGTCCTTACTGCTGGTCATCAATACCATATCCTCCACTGTGAGATTAAGTCTGACCTCAGCTCACATGTATCTGTTCATTCACTAAAACAGTATTAAGATGAGTTTGAAATAAATGGGTATGACAAATATGAAACCTATATAATTGCATTATTTACCTCCCTTGAACATCCTAAAACAAATACCTGTACATTATTTTACAATGTTTATTTATTTGATTGATGTTGTACATTGTATCATTTACAATGTATTACAGATACTAAGAGCATGAATTGTATTGCATCATATAGTATACATGTGTACATGTCATCATGGAAACAATGAGTGATCCCTGAAAGTACGATCTTCATCATCATGGAAAGAAGTAGGAAAAGTGGTAATATGCTGTGAATTGTACCTACCACATCTGAAGTGAAGACCTAGAATCAAACCCGTGTCCGGTCATATCAAAGACTTCAGAAATGTTACTTTATCCTACATGGCTCTGTACTCAGCACTGAGAAGTTAGAGCAAGGAAACAGGACTTGTTGGACAGTGTCAGTATAATGTGATCGTGGGGTGTCATGTCTGGTGTCTGCGACCTGATACTTCATTGGCAGCAGCACTCAACCTGCCAAAAGAAGACGCAGTACATATGTACAAACTACTAATGGTCGTGACTCCTCGTTGTCATATGACTGAAAAATTCTTAAGTATGATGTAAAACCCCAAAGTGCATAGATACCATGAAAGAGAACAGAAATAGAGTTATTTCAGGTGTGCTTAATGTCATGGTTATATTCAGTGCTGCATTGCAAGCCTTCCAGATTTAATTGTATATGACTGAAAATATGCTTAAGTGTTATAAGTGTGTAACACAGAGGTCAATCTTTTGTTTTTGTTTGAAGCTGACTGAAAATGATAGAAAGAATACATACGTTTCATAAAATATGAAGCAAAAGATAAGTCAGTCATCATGAACTTCATAAATTAAGCATTGCCCGTGAAGCACAGGAGATATAAATAGACTGCTATCTTGCGCACCTTATATTTTGACCTTAATATTCTTGACACTTCAATATGGCGTCTTTTGAAGCGATAATAAGTTCATCATAAATCAGTGTCACATACAAATCGAGCTCACAACTTGAATTAACCTGTTTCCAAAATGGAATGATGATACTGGATCCCCTGCTGGCCTGTGTTTGGTGATAAAGAAATGGCCTCAAGATTAACTTTGTTTTTGATGGATACATATACACAGGGGTAAACCTATTTATTTTTATATTTAAATGATTTTAATGCCCCATTTATCTTTTATTTATTGTTTTATTCTCTTTGCGTATGACTTACAATGAATAGAATTTTCTTGGAATTTATTTAAAATAAACACAGGCCATTGTAAATGGTGACACCTGGCATATTTCAAAATCCCTTTGTGAAAATAGCAGCTCTGAATGTTTATAATTTATATTCAGAACTAAAGGATTGCCTCCAAATTGTGCTTGCCCTAAAGTGTTGGCCACTGAAACAGAAAACAAGTGAATCCCATATATAATAGACATTAAAAGCAAACATACAGAGACATCAGTATGAAACAACACTTTATCCCATTTGCACTCATATATATCGCTTACAGATGATGTGAATCGCGCCCCACTGTACCAGCCCCCTGTCCGTAAAGAGGAGGAGCCTACCAAAGCCCCGACCACTGACCCGGTGAGGAAGAGAAAGTCTTTGACGGGAACCACGGAGACCAAGCTGCCCACCAGGACCTTGAGTGCTTCAAGTAAGGTGAGGCTGTGCTGATGAAGTCAGATGTGGTTCAGTTTGTGTCTGCATGAAGTTAACGGTTGTGTAGTTTGTGTGAACATGAATTGACAGGTTGTGTAGGTTGTGTAAACATGAAGTCAGATGTTGCTGAGTTTGTGTCTGCATGAAGTTAACAGTTGTGTAGTTTGTGTAAACATGAACTGACAGGTTGCATAGGCTGTGTAAACATGAAGTCAGGTGTTGCTGAGTTTGTGTCTGCATGAAGTTAACAGTTGTGTAGTTTGTGTCTGCATAAAGTTAACGGTTGTGTAGTTTGTGTGAACATGAAAGCACAGGTTGTGTAGGTTGTGTAAACATGTATTCACATGTTGTACAGCTGGTGTAAACAAGAAGTCACAGGTTGTACAGCTTGTGTAAACATGAAGTCACAGGTTGTACAGCTTGTGTAAACATGAAATCACAGGTTGTGTAGGCTGTGTAAACATGAAATCACAGGTTGTACAGCTTGTGTAAACATGTATTCACATGTTGTACAGTTTGTGTAAACATGAATTCACAGGTTGTACAGCTTGTGTAAACATGAAGTCACAGGTTGTGCAGGTCGTGTAAACATGAATTCACAGGTTGCACAGCTTGTGTAAACAAAAAAGTCACATGTTGTACAGCTTGTTTAAACAAGAAGTCACAGGTTGTACAGCTTGTGTAAACAAGAAGTCACATGTTGTACAGCTTGTGTAAACAAGAAGTCACAGGTTGTACAGCCTGTGTAAAATAAGAAGTTACAGGTTGTAGAGCTTGTGTAAACAAGAAGTCACAGGTTGTACAACTTGTGTAAACAAGAAGTCACATGTTGTACAGGCTGTACAGCTTGTGTAAACATGAAGTCATAGGTTGTGCAGCTTGTGTAAACATAAATTCACAGGTTGTGCAGCTTGTGTAAACATGAATTCACAGGTTGTATAGCTTGTGTAAACATGAATTCACAGGTTGTATAGCTTGTGTAAACATGAAGTCGCAAATTATGTAGTTTATGTAAAAAGGAAGTCTGTAAAAAAGGCTGTACAGTTTCTGTGAAGCCAAAGTCAAAAGCTGTACAGCTATAGTGTTAACAGGAAAACAGATTTTGTAACAGGTGGATTCAGGTACAGTCAGATGTGGTAAAATGTAGAAATTGATCCATTTTCAATGTTCAGTTTAAAACAATGTAGTAAGTCATGTTATGCAATCATTTTAGGGAGGACACAATGATGTTGTTTTGTTCAGTTGAGTGCAGTTTTTGTCAAAACCCTTTAAGTATTACAGCTGATTGTTTATTCATCTATGTACAACTCAGTCCATGGAGTGATTCTGCAGCTGATATATTACCCACATGCACATACTACTCAGTCCATGGACTGATCCTGCAGCTCATATATTACCCATATATACATACTACTCAGTCCATGGAGTGATCCTGCAGCTGATATATTACCCACATGCACATATTACTCAGTCCATGGAGTGATCCTGCAGCTGATATATTACCCACATGTACATACAACTCAGTCCATGGAGTGATTCTGCAGCTGATATATTACCCACATGCACATACTACCCAGTCCATGGAGTGATCCTGCAGCTGATATAATACCAACATGTACATACAACTCAGTCCATGGAGTGATCCTGCAGCTGATATATTACCCACATGCACATACTACCCAGTCCATGGAGTGATCCTGCAGCTGATATATTACCCACATGCACATACTACCCAGTCCATGGAGTGATCCTGCAGCTGATATATTACCAACATGTACATACAACTCAGTCCATGGAGTGATCCTGCAGCTGATATATTACCCACATGCACATACTACTCAGTCCATGGAGTGATCCTGCAGCTGATATATTACCCACATGCACATACTACCCAGTCCATGGAGTGATCCTGCAGCTGATATATTACCCACATGCACATACTACTCAGTCCATGCTGTGATTCTGCAGTTGATATATTACCCACATGCACATACTACCCAGTCCATTGAGTGATCCTGCAGCTGATATATTACCCACATGCACATACTACTCAGTCCATGCTGTGATCCTGCAGCTGATATATTACCCACATGTACATACTACCCAGTTCTGATATATTACCCACATGCACATACTACCCAGTCCTGATATATTACCCACATGCACATGCTACCCAGTCCATGGAGTGATCCTGCAGCTGATATATTACCCACATGTACATACTACTCAGTCCATGGAGTGATCCTGCAGCTGATATATTACCCACATGTACATACTACTCAGTTCATGGAGTGATTGTGCAGCTGATATATTACCCACATGCACATACTACTCAGTCCATGCTGTGATCCTGCAGCTGATATATTACCCACATGCACATACTACCCAGTCCTGATATATTACCCACATGCACATACTACCCAGTCCTGATATATTACCCACATGCACATACTACCCAGTCCATGGAGTGATTCTGCAGCTGATATATTTCCCACATGCACATACTACCCAGTCCATGGAGTGATCCTGCAGCTGATAAATTACCCACATGTACATACTACCTAGTTCATGCAGTGATTGTCCAGCTGATATATCACCCACATGCACATACTACCCAGTCCATGGAGTGATCCTGCAGCTGATATATTACCCACATGTACATACTACTCAGTCCATGGAGTGATCCTGCAGCTGATATATTACCCACATGTACATACTACCAATCCTGATATATTACCCACATGCACATACTACCCAGTCCTGATATATTACCCACATGCACATACTACCCAGTCCATGGAGTGATCCTGCAGCTAATATATTACCCACATGTACATACAGCTCAGTCCATGGAGTGATTGTGCAGCTGATATATTACCCACATGCACATACTACCCAGTCCATGGAGTGATCCTGCAGCTAATATATTACCCACATGTACATACTACTCAGTCCATGCTGTGATCCTGCAGCTGATATATTACCCACATGCACATACTACCCAGTCCTGATATATTACCCACATGCACATACTACCCAGTCCTGATATATTACCCACATGCACATACTACTCAGTCCATGGAGTGATCCTGCAGCTGATATATTACCCACATGCACATACTACCCAGTCCTGATATATTACCCACATGCACATACTACCCAGTCCTGATATATTACCCACATGCACATACTACCCTGTCCTGATATATTACCCACATGCACATACTTCTCAGTCCTGATATATTACCCACATGCACATACTACCCAGTCCATGGAGTGATCCTGCAGCTGATATATTACCCACATGTACATACAACTCAGTCCATGGAGTGATTCTGCAGCTGATATATTACCCACATGCACATACTACCCAGTCCATGGAGTGATCCTGCAGCTGATATATTACCCACATGCACATACTACCCAGTCCTGATATATTACCCACATGCACATACTACCCAGTCCTGATATATTACCCACATGCACATACTACTCAGTCCATGGAGTGATCCTGCAGCTGATATATTACCCACATGTACATACTACCAATCCTGATATATTACCCACATGCACATACTACCCTGTCCTGATATATTACCCACATGCACATACTACTCCGTTCATGGAGTGATCCTGCAGCTAATATATTACCCACATGCACATACTACTCAGTCCATGCTGTGATCCTGCAGCTGATATATTACCCACATGCACATACTACCCAGTCCTGATATATTACCCACATGCACATACTACCCAGTTCATGCAGTGATTGTGCAGCTGATAAATTACCCACATGTACATACTACCCAGTCCATGCAGTGGTTCCGCAGCTGATATATTACCCACATGTACATACTACCCAGGCCATGTTGTGATCCTGCAGTTGATATATTACCCACATGCACATACTACTCAGGCCATGTTGTGATCCTGCAGCTGATATATTACTCACATGTACATACTACCCAGGCCATGTTGTGATCCTGCAGTTGATATATTACCCACATGCACATACTACCCAGTCCATGCAGTGATTCCGCAGCTGATATAATACCAACATGTACATACAACTCAGGCCATGTTGTGATCCTGCAGCTGATATATTAACCGCATGAACATACTACCCAGTCTTGATATATTACCCACATGCACATACTACCCAGTCCATGGAGTGATTCTGCAGTTGATGTATTACCCACATGCACATACTACCCAGTCCTGATATATTACCCACATGCACATACTACCCTGTCCATGGAGTGATCCTGCAGCTGATATATTACCCACATGCACATACTACCCAGTCCATGGAGTGATTCTGCAGTTGATGTATTACCCACATGCACATACTACCCAGTCCTGATATATTACCCACATGCACATACTACCCAGTCCATGCAGTGATTCTGCAGCTGATATATTACCCACATGTACATACTACCCCGTCCATGCTGTGGTCCTGCAGCTGATATATTAACCGCATGCACATACTACCCAGTCCTGATATATTACCCACATGTACATACTACCCAGTCCTGATATATTACCCACATGCACATACTACCCAGTCCATGCAGTGATTGTGCAGCTGATATATTACCCACATGCACATACTACCCAGTCCTTATATATTACCCTCATGCACATACTACCCAGTCCTGATATATTACCCACATGCACATACTACCCAGTCCTGATATATTACCCACATGCACATACTACCCAGTCCATGGAGTGATCCTGCAGCTGATATATTACCCACATGCACATACTACCTAGTCCATGCAGTGATTGTCCAGCTGATATATTACCCACATGCACATACTACCCAGTCCATGGAGTGATCCTGCAGCTGATATATTACCCACATGTACATACTACCAATCCTGATATATTACCCACATGCACATACTACCCAGTCCTGATATATTACCCACATGCACATATTACCCAGTCCATGGAGTGATTCTGCAGCTGATATATTACCCACATGCACATACTACCCAGTTCATGCAGTGATTATGCAGCTGATATATTACCCACATGTACATACTACTCAGTCCATGCTGTGATTCTGCAGTTGATATATTACCCACATGCACATACTACCCAGTCCTGATATATTACCCACAGGCACATACTACCCAGTTCATGCAGTGATTGTGCAGCTGATATATTACCCACATGTACATACTACCTAGTCCATGCAGTGATTGTCCAGCTGATATATTACCCACACGCACATACTACTCAGGCCATGCAGTCATTCCGCAGCTGATATATTACCCACATGCACATACTACCCAGTTCATGCAGTGATTGTGCAGCTGATATATTACCCACATGTACATACTACCTAGTCCATGCAGTGATTGTCCAGCTGATATATTACCCTCATGCACATACTACCCTGTCCTGACATATTACCCACATGCACATACTACCCAGTCCTGATATATTACCCACATGCACATACTACCCAGTTCAGGCAGTGATTGTGCAGCTGATATATTACCCACATGTACATACTACTCAGGCCATGTTGTGATCCTGCAGCTGATATATTACCCACATGCACATACTACTCAGGCCATGCAGTGATTCTGCATCTGATATATTACCCACATGCACATACTACCCAGTCCTGATATATTACCCACATGCACATACTACTCAGGCCATGCAGTCATTCCGCAGCTGATATATTACCCACATGCACATACTTCTTAGTCCATGCTGTGATTCTGCAGTTGATATATTACGCACATGCACATACTACCCAGTCCTGATATATTACCCACATGCACATACTACCCAGTCCTGATATATTACCCACATGCACATACTTCTTAGTCCATGCTGTGATTCTGCAGCTGATATATTACCCACATGCACATACTACCCAGTCCTGATATATTACCCACATGCACATACTACCTAGTCCATGCAGTGATTGTCCAGCTGATATATTACCCACATGCACATACTACTTAGTCCATGCTGTGATCCTGCAGCTGATATATTACCCACATACACATACTACCCAGTCCTGATATATTACCCATATGCACATACTACTCAGGCCATGCAGTGATTCTGCAGCTGATATATTACCCACATGCACATACTACTCAGGCCATGCTGTGATGCTGCAGCTGATATATTACCCACATGCACATACTACTCAGGCCATGCTGTGATCCTGCAGCTGATATATTTTCCATATGTACATACTACCCAGTCCATGCTGTGATTCTGCAGCTGATATATTACCCACATGTACATACTACCCAGTCCATGCAGTGATTGTGCAGCTGATATATTACCCACATGCACATACTACTCAGGCCATGGAGTGATTCTGCAGCTAATATTCTACCCATATGTACATACTACCCAGGCCATGAAGTGATCCTGCAGCTGATATATTACCCATATGTACATACTACTCAGGCCATGTTGTGATCCTGCAGATGATATATTACCCACATGCACATACTACTCAGTCCATTGTGTGATCCTGCAGCTGATATATTACCCACATGCACATACTACCCAGTCCTGATATATTACCCACATGCACATACTACCCAGTCCTGATATATTACCCACATGCACATACTACTCAGTCTATGCAGTGATTCTGCAGCTGATATATTACCCACATGCACATACTACCCAGTCCTGATATATTACCCACATGCACATATTACTCAGGCCATGCTGTGATTCCGCAGCTGATATATTACCCACATGCACATACTACTCAGTCTATGCAGTGATTCTGCAGCTGATATATTACCCACATGCACATACTACCCAGTCCTGATATATTACCCACATGCACATACTACCCAGTCCTGATATATTACCCACATGCACATACTACTCGGTCCTGATATATTACCCACATGCACATACTACTCAGTCTATGCAGTGATTCTGCAGCTGATATATTACCCACATGCACATACTACCCAGTCCTGATATATTACCCACATGCACATATTACTCAGGCCATGCTGTGATTCCGCAGCTGATATATTACCCACATGCACATACTACTCAGTCCATGCTGTGATCCTGCAGCTGATATATTACCCACATGCACATACTACCCAGTCCATGGAGTGATTCTGCAGTTGATGTATTACCCACATGCACATACTACCCAGTCCTGATATATTACCCACATGCACATACTACCCTGTCCTGATATATTACCTACATGCACAAACTACCCAGTCCATGCAGTGATTGTCCAGCTGATATATTACCCACATGCACATACTACCCAGTCCATGCTGTGATCCTGCAGCTGATATATTACCCACATGCACATACTACCCAGTCCATGGAGTGATTCTGCAGTTGATGTATTACCCACATGCACATACTACCCAGTCCTGATATATTACCCACATGCACATACTACCCAGTCCATGGAGTGATTCTGCAGTTGATGTATTACCCACATGTACATACTACCAATCCTGATATATTACCCACATGCACATACTACCCTGTCCTGATATATTACCTACATGCACATACTACCCAGTCCATGCAGTGATTCTGCAGCTGATATATTACCTACATGTACACGTAAAAGTGTGTTCTTGGAAAACAAAAGGAAGATCACTTTAATGTCACAGCATGACTATCTTACATTTAGAAATAGCTGTACCCTTAGTTGACTAGTTCACAGGTGTGAATATGGAGTCATTGTTTTCCAGTGTGTTGTAATTCTCTTCTAGTTAGAGTACTCTTATCGCCCAAATCATCACCGTAGTTACGTGTTTGTAATTTGTTCTGTCCTGTGACCACCTGCATAAACTTTTGTCCTGCTGTATTAAACATGCCAGAATGTTATCAATGATGAAAATGACCTCAGAACATTGTAAGCTAATTATGTCCCTTTTTACACAACAGGCACAAACACAGAACATCATATGTTAGAGCTTTATTTTAATATTGTGTATATAAAAGTACATGCAAACAAACGAATGGTGTGAAGTGTTTACAAGTTTCTAATGTTGTCTCATAGAGAAACATTTATCTAACATCCTCCAGGTGTTAAATAGGCCTAAGTATCAGAAAGCTAAAACCTTTGTTGCAAGAGGCCTTCATGAAAGTGCAGAAGGCTTCGATAAGGTAACTGGCTGCAGTGCTCACTGATATTTTTTGGGGTGCTTTTGATTATTGTGCATGTTTTCTCTTTATTTCTTGAACACTCTGCATGCTGGGTAATTCAGTGTGAACTCTGGTGTGCTTTTTGATTGGCTTCTATGATTTCAGCTCATAAATATATGCATGATATGTCAGATATGTCAGATTCTTGATTTTGTCTCTCTTGCAAGGACAAGTGCTTAAGGAAATGACATAATGTAAAATATGACACAAGACTTGCCCTTGTCAAATGTTGACTTGTCTTTCTGAAAGGTTGATTCATCCTTGTGAAAGGTTGAGTCATCCTTGTGAAAGGTTGATTCGTCCTAGTGAAAGGTGGACTTGTCCTAGTGAAAGGTTGACTCGCCCTAGTGAAAGGTTGACTCATCCTTGTGAAAGGTTGACTTGTCCTAGTGAAAGGTTGACTCATCCTAGTGAAACGTTGACTCGTCCTAGTGAAAGGTTGACTTGTCCTTGTGAAAGATTTACTTCTCCTTGTGAAATGTTGACTTGTCTTTGTGAAATGTTGATGTATCCTTGTGAAAGGTTGACTTGTCTTTGTGAAATGTTGACTTGTCTTTGTGAAATGTTGACTTATCCTTGTGAAAGGTTCACTTGTCCTTATGAAAGATTGACTTGTCTTTGTGAAAGGTTGACTTGTCCTTGTGAAATGTAGACTTGTCCTTGTGAAATGTAGACTTGTCCTTGTGAAATGTAGACTTGTCCTTGTGAAATGTTGACTTGTCCTTGTGAAATGTAGCTTGTCTTTGTGAAAGTTGACTTGTCCATGTGAAATGTTGACTTGTCTTTGTGAAAGGTTAACTTGTCTTTGTGAAATGTTGATTTGTTCTTGTGAAAGATTGACTTGTCCTTGTGAAATGTTGACTTAACCTTGACAGTCTGCATGACCTGCGTTCTGGTTTTCATCACCAAACCAAATTCATCGCCAAACCAAATGTAGTTGTCTCAGGCTAAGTGTCTCCTGAATTATGGCTAAGGTGTGGGCTCAGCCCTGGTCTTGGACAGGGAATATTCAGATTTGAATGCTTTCAATGGCTTTTATTAGAGTGATGGACTTTTTTTAAAGCATCACTTTAAACAGTTTTTAAGATGTATTTAAGTAAAAAAGCTCAATCAGTTATTTTCTTAAAAAGAAAACAGCTGTGATGTTATAAAATAACAGAAATGCAACACTGTTGATAGTATTTCTTTCAGGGGAAATTTAAACGATTGCAAGTTAAACTTTTGAAAGGGGAGATAAGTTACAAGTTAGGGATTGACCCTGTAGATTGTCCTCTAGTATTAAGAGGTTGACATTATGCTTGTAATAGCCTTGTGTGACTGACTATCATCTTTGTCAGTGTTTGTGTCATCTGGTGGCCATGTGTCATGTGTCAAGTTGCATGCTTTAGCATCATGACAGAGGCATATACAAGAGACAACTTCTGTAACAAAGGTAAAATGTTTGATGGAAATGCTTATCATGAGGCAGATACAAAGTTTTAATGGCGACCTTAAGGTGTTATTTAACAAACCATTACCTTAAACAAGAGCTCGTATATTTAGCTGTGGTTTCTGTAAAAGTGAATAATGACCAAATCAAGGAGCCAAATGCATATTCATGGCATGATTCTGATTGGCTAAAACACCTGTAGAGGTGAACACATGTAATGTAGCCCATTACGTAAAACGTGAACCATTATAAATATTGCCGACTTTACAATGGTACATTGTATACATGCAGTTTTAGAAATGACAACTTTTGCTCCTCATAAATTTACACTTAGATATATTTCTTGTGATTTTTCAAATTTATTTTGCATGCTTGTTAGATGTTTTTATCCAGTCGTGTAGACATTTTAAAGGCATTATACCTTGCAGACTGATAAAAATTATACCTTCTTGGAGACATGAAATTGGTCAACCCAACTATTAAATGTAGCTTGTCTTCAAAGTCAAATTGTAAAGATCCATAAAAGATTCTGATGTCCTAAGAAAAAGTTTTAGGAATGAGTGTTTTTGTACATCACAAAACATGAAAATTTGTGCAGAAGACAAGTGGACTACACAAGCATCGGTAATGCTCCCCCTATTTGTAATGATGGGTATGTGCCGTGTATACATGTAGCTATCTCTTGTGTGATTATGGGTGTGTAACTAAAGTAAACTCGAGACAGACTCATGGAAACATGGAGCTCACCATTCATAGAAAATAAGCCAAATGCTTAGAAAATGAGCATCTGGTTAAATGTTGCTGGAACAATTTTGCTATGTAATATCCTCTTGACATCATTACGTGCAGCATTCTGCTACAGCCTACAAGCTGTGTAGGACCTGGACCAAAATTGATCTCAACACAACCAGGCAGTTTGTAAAGGTTTGTATTTGCTGTCTGTCCTAGTGCATTTAGAATGAGCATAGCGTATAATGCATGACTGTGACTGCATGTTCTCTAATCATAGTTTTAGGATTACACTGTACATGTATGTGTTTTGTTAGTTTAAGTAGCAAACAGGAAAAGATGAGCTTAAAGGAACATAACAGCTCTATAACAATATAGCATGATAGATGTTCTTGTCTGACTTATCTTACTGTTTTCTGTGATACTGGAGATGTTCCAGTGCTCTTGAAGTTAGTGGACCTAAAGAAATACTATAATACGGGCCGCTAACCTCTGTGTTGTTATTGAGGTTCCTCCAGTTGCCATTGGGGTTCCTTCAATTGTCATTGGGGTTCTTCCAGTTGCCGTTAATGAGCTTATTAAGTTATCATTGAGGTTCCTCCAGTTGCCATTGAGGTTCCTCCAGTTGCCATTAAGGTTCCATTAAGGTTACTTCATTTAACATTAATTTATGTATTTATTTGATTGGTGTTTTACGCTGTACTCAAGAATATTTCACTTATACGACGGTGGCCAGCATTATGGTGGGATAAAACCGGGCAGATCCGGGCGAAACCCAGACTGTCCACAGGTTGCGGGCAGACCTTCCCACTTACGGCCGGAGAAAAAGCCAGTGTGAGCTGGACTTGAACTCACAACGACCGCATTGGTGAGAGGCTTCTGAGTCATTACGCTGCGCTAGCGCACTAACCAACTTAGCCGCGGAGGCCCCAGTTTGCACTGAGTTTACTCCAGTTTGCTTTGGTACTCCTGCAGTTGATATTAAGGCTCCTCCAGTTGCCACTGAGATTCCTCCAGTTGCCATAGGGTTTCCTCCACTTGCCACTGAGTTTCCTTCAGTTGTAATTGGTATTCCTCCAGCTGTCATTGGAGTTCCTCCAGTTGCAATTAAGGCTCCTCCAGTTGCCACTGAGGTTCCTCCAACAGCCACTGAGGTGCTTCCAGATGTCACTCCTCCAGGTACTTCAGGAAGCCACATTGCAAATTATCAGTTCCAAAGTTTGAAAATACAGGAATCCATAGATAGTTTTCTAACTTTGGGAAGTTTACCAACACATGTACGTGATCCAAATAACGATACAATGAAAATCTCTGAACAAAGACTTCAGATCTTAAGTCCACTATGGTGTGGAGTGACTGCTGATGTGCCTTGTGTCATTACTTTGTATCGCCTTATTTTTTGCATTGAAATCAGGACTTTCAGTGATGTAATGGTGTTGTACTATGTCTTTGTACTGCTTATATTGCAGTTGGGCTTTAATGAATCGTTTTTACACATGTAACGTAAATAAATATGAATGTTAAGTAATTCCCTAACTTTAAAATATGCTCTGACTCTTGAATTAAAATGAGCTAGTGACATTAGAATGCAGATGTACAGTTGTATAGACATGTACATGCATGTAGTTGATTGCATGCCTGTTTGACTGTTGTGTAGCCACACTAACAGACACAGTGTAAACATCCAGTCATGATGTCCACATGTCCCTCATCACAGCTGTATGTATTTTATAGTGCTCCTAAGTCAGAACTGGTAGATAAGTTTTATGGACAGTGTATGTTGATATTGCTCCTATATGCCACATACATGTACATGTGTAGTGTGAAGGGCTTGTCTCCAGCTAGCTGTAGTATTTCTCACATTACACTCTCTGGTTTGCACACATCATATGCCGTTTTTTTTTTGCAATGCACTAAACTGTACTGTTAAATGGGTCTTCAGCAGTTTATCTGTATGTGTGTAGTCTTAATGGGACAAAAAGTTATGGAGAAAATGGGAGGGAGATTTCTTACTATACAGTTTTTTCTTTCCACGTGTTACATACTGTAATGTTAATACTGCATCTCATGCATGTCTGTGTGATCTGGGATATTTTGGGTGTGTGGGGTGTGGGGTGTGGGGTGTGGGGGGCCAGGGGAAGGGGCAGGACAATGAATCATCAGTTATTTTTTACACTTCATTTCAGTTTACCTGCTTAAATGTACCCTACATAACTCTCCTCTTTGTATTAGCTGTCTCACTTGTGGAATACTCAAACATAATGAAAATAAATCTTTGACCCATACATTTAGCTGCATACAATAAACATTATTTGATGGTTTCTTTTTTTCTACTTTCAGAAAGAGTCAAGAACTTCCCCAACAAATTCTGGTAATCAGTTTTGTAATCATGTTTTGGGTTTTGGGGGTTTTTTGGGGGGTGTGTAAATTATCCTTTACTAACATTTGATTTATCCATATTATGTAAGCGAGGGGAATTTGGTTTCTCTCATGAATCATAAACCTTGTATCTGTTTTAGCCCCAAAAGAAATAGCACAAAGTAATTCAGCCAAAATGCGTGTTAGAAACATAGCCAAAGAACATTGAAAGAAGCAATATTGCTTGAATAGCTGGAGGCTCGAAGTCAACTACCTTTGTACATCTAAATTTGCATGTATGCCCTGGGCATGGGTGTCAAAAAACCGTACATGGTGAACTTGACACAGTTTTCCAGTCAGGCAGTACTATACATATTTTCAGACTAGGATTGGTACGTGTAGACTGGACAGTAACATCAATGGAATATTACCAAAGTAATGTTGAAAGTGTACAGGTATTACATCAAAGTGTACAGGTGTTACATCAAAGTGTACAGGTATTACATCAAAGTGTACAGGTATTACATCAAAGTGTACAGGTATTACATCAAAGCCAAGGTACATCGAGATACACAATTAGAAAACCATACAAAATTAATAGATTGTTGGTGTTGTTTTTCATAAATGTGACACAGCAGTTTTCTTCTTGTAGGAGTAAAAGATGCACACCAGAAAAAGGAGAAAGAGTGGCATATAGATGACAGCTATCCAGTAAGTATATCACAGTGGGTAAGCTGTAAAACAGTGCTTCCTGTGTGTAACACATCTGGTGTCCGGTCAAACCTGTTCACTCTTTAATTCCCCTGGAAGAACATGTACTTTCCCCCACGTAGTGCATCTCACAAAACATTTACAACGCTTATAATGTCTCCTATTGCATGAGTGGAGTTGTTTAAATGCTGAATCCAGTTTGAATACAGTGTGGATATGTTTGCATTTTGAACACATTTTCAGTGTGGGTATGTTTGCATTTTGAACACATTTTCAGTGTGGATATGTTTGCATTTTGAACACATTTTCAGTGTGGGTATGTTTGCATTTTGAACACATTTTCAGTGTGGATATGTTTGCATTTTGAACACATTTTCAGTGTGAGTATGTTTGCATTTTGAACACATTTTCAGTGTGGATATGTTTGCATTTTGAACACATTTTCAGTGTGGATATGTTTGCATTTTGAACACTGCTTGAATCAAGATCATTATGTGTTAAGACAAAACATATTTTCAGTCGAGTCTCAAGCTTGATTTGTCAGTCCTCCAGCTCCAGTTTGAATGCAGTTCTTAGCTTAATTAATGTATATGTACATTTGTACTAAATCCAGTATTTCTGCTATATTATCCCAGACTGCAAGGTATTAAAGTTGTGTATACTAATAAAAGCTGGGGACCTCTGTGGGTCAGTTGGTTAGCACACTAGCTCAGCATGATGACCAGTGGGCTTCTAACCAATGCGGTTGCTGTGAGTTCAAGTCCAGCTCATGCTGGTTACCTCTCCGGCTGTAAGTGGGAAGGTCTTCCAGTAACCTGCGGATGGTCATGGGTTTCCCCCTGAGCTCTGCTCGGTTTCCTCCCACCAAAATGCTGGCTGCTGTGGTATAAGTGAAATGTTCTTGAGTATGGCGTAAAACACCTGTCAAATAAATAAATCAAATAAATAAACTAACAAAAACTGGATACTGCAAAATTTTGATTAAATCCCTTATTCTGCATTAAGTTTTAATAGACATATGAATTATGTATATATACATTTAGCGTAAAGTCATACAGGCATGCTCAAGATTGATAGAAAGGGATTCTCGACATATCTGATTAATCACATATTTCATTGTTTTCATACATTTATTTATTTATTTGATTGGTGTTTTACGTTGTACTCAAGAATATTTCACTTATATGACGGCAGCTAGGATTATGGTGGGAGGAAACCAGGCAGGGCCTGAGGGAAACCTACGACCATCCACAGGTTGTTGGAAGAGCTTCCCATGTACAGTTTTTTCATATATTACCCCAGCAAGTACATGCAAGTTAAAAATCATACGTGCGCTCAAGAGTCATTTGATTTTTCCTCATACAGTTGGTAACGGTGAGTAAAGGAACCAAGTCACTAGTCGGTATGGAGTCTGTAAGGAGAGAACGAACGACACTGCAGAATGGATCCAAGCGGAGGAACTCAGATTGTTTTCCAAGGGCACCTGTTCAGAGAGATCGTGCAAGAGGGCACAGCAAAGATCTTCCTGCCTGGAGTAAGCCAGTGTTCCCTCTCAACCTGGGTTCCATGTCACAGGCATCCACCTCTGACACCAACGGGAAGCTGCCTAACTCCTTCACCCATACAGACAGCTTTCTAGGATTGACCACACCTGTGGGCCTAAGGAGAGAGAAATCCAACGTACTGTCACTTGCCAGACAGGGAGAGCGGAGGTACGGCATCACACTGAGGTCAGATTCTCAGTTTTAGTCTTTGAAGAAAGGTTCACATGTGAAAAGCACAGAACTATAGCACCATTGTAGACTAATGACTGTCTTTACATGCCGACGGAAGGAGATACGTTTGATTGTGAAACAATTGACCCTGTATTGGACCTGTTTAAAGTGTATATGTGAATTACATGTAGATTAAGCCACTCATGGTGTAATTAACGTGTTGTCGCAAAAGTATAAAGCCATTGTGCAGGTCACAGCCATATCCATCTCTAAGGCATGAAGTGTTTTATACTTTTGTGAGATACATATGATTGTGAAACAATTGACCCTGAATTGGACCTGTTTAAAGTGGACATGTGAATTACATGTAGATTAAGCCACTCATGGTGTAATTAACGTGTTGTCGCAAAAGTATAAAGCCATTGTGCAGGTCACAGCCATATCCATCTCTAAGGCATGAAGTGTTTTATACTTTTGTGAGATACATATGATTGTGAAACAATTGACCCTGAATTGGACCTGTTTAAAGTGGACATGTGAATTACATGTAGATTAAGCCACTCATGGTGTAATTAACGTGTTGTCGCAAAAGTATAAAGCCATTGTGCAGGTCACAGCCATATCCATCTCTAAGGCATGAAGTGTTTTATACTTTTGTGAGATACATATGATTGTGAAACAATTGACCCTGTATTGGACCTGTTTAAAGTGGACATGTGAATTACATGTAGATTAAGCCACTCATGGTGTAATTAACGTGTTGTCGCAAAAGTATAAAGCCACTGTGCAGGTCACAGCCATATCCATCTCTTAAGGCAAGGTTATCTGTTTATGTATACATAACACCTGGGACATTATTTCATTGTAGTGTTATAATCTGCAGAGATCTGCAGAAATAACAATGTGATACCCTGTAAATCGTGATGACGATCACTATACTGGTATGGTGTGTACTTCCACAGGCCTTTGAATAGGGGAAACAAGTTCCTTAACAAAGACCCCCAGGAGACTCCCGTGCTGATGGAGACACCCACATGGGCCCCACCCATGGACCTCATAACTCAGAAGGCTCAGCCCCTCCACAACAAGTTTGTGCCCATGCAGTTTAGAACCCAGCCCTCTAATCTGTCCATGGGTCAGATTGAACGAATGAATACCCAAGTTCTGGAGTCAAAAGGTTGGTTTTGGCAAGTTTGTTATGTCTACATGTCTGATAAGGGATTTGTTCACATGACTTGCTATTAAAGTTGCCTGAGCATAAAATGGTGCTAAAGGACTGTGCGACTCACTGTTCGGATTGCCATTTGTTCAGTTTTGCATTTGTTGAAGACATCCTGCCTTCTGGCAGCTGTATGCCATGCAAGGCTATATGTAACAGCTGGGAAAGTTAGCACTCGACATTTTCAACCTTTGCTATGATTACTTGAACTTTTCAGCCTTTATCATGATTACTATGACATTTCAACCTTTATCATGATTACTTTAACTTTTTAGTCTTTGTCATGATTACTGTGACATTTCAGCCTTTGTCATGATTGCTATGACATTTCAGCCTTTATCATGATTACTTGACATTTCAGCCTTTGTCATGATTACTATGTCTTTTCAACTTTTATCATGATTACTACGACATTTCAGCCTTTGTCGTGATTACTATGACATTTCAGCCTTTATCATGATTACTATGACATTTCAACATTTATCATGATTAAACTTTTCAGCCTTTGTCATGATTGCTATGACATTTCAACCTTTGCCATGATTACTGTGACATTTCAGCCTTTGTCGTGATTACTATGACATTTCAGCCTTTGTCATGATTACTATGACATTTCAACCTTTATCATGATTACTTTAACTTTTCAGCCTTTGTCATGATTACTATGACATTTCAGCCTTTGTCATGATTTCTATGACATTTCAGCCTTTGTCGTGATTACTATGACATTTCAGCCTTTGTCATGATTACTATGTCTTTTCAACCCTTGTCATGATTACTATGACATTTCAGCCTTTATCATGATTACTATGACATTTCAACCTTTGTCATGATTGCTATGACATTTCAGCCTAGGTCATGATTACTATGACATTTCAACCTTTATCATGATTACTATGACATTTGTCATGATTTCTATGACATTTCAGCCTTTGTCATGATTACTATGACATTTCAGCCTTTGTCATGATTACTATGTCTTTTCAGCCTTTGTCATGATTACTTTAACATTTCAGCCTTTATCATGATTACTATGACATTTTCAGCCTTTGCCATGATTGCTTTGACATTTTCAATCTTTGCCTATGCCATTATTACATGTATTACATGTATGGCATTTCTGTCTTTATCTCTATCAGAGTAACTTTCAAGCTTACTTATTGCGACGTTTTATAAACAGTCCTTCATCCATCATTTCCATTAATATTAATGATTTGTTAGACTAATACAAATTCTTTAACCATTCCTATTATTAAGTTGAGATTTCGACATTTGAAATCATAAAATATCTGAAAAGAATAGTGCAAATATTTATGAAAGAAAAACGCAAATGAACAAAGAGAAGTGTTTATTTCTAATGATGTCTAATGCATTTTTTACCTTTTTGTGGTCAGGTTTAGGAGGGATGAATTTGAAGAGAATACAAAGCCTTAGCCGGAGTCACACACATGGAGATCTGAGAAGCACAGATCATTCTTCATCTTCACTCATCCACAACTTGAAGAACAGGGATCACAAGGACCCCCTTACCAGTGTAACACTGCACGATTTGAATAGGTGAGAGTCATAGTTCACAGCTGTACAATGTTGAGTAGTTCTGGCATAGTGGTACATATACACTAGTGTAGTTCTGGCATAGTGGTACATGTACACTAGTGTAGTTCTGGCATAGTGGTACATGTACAGTAGTGTAGTTCTGGCATAGTGGTACATGTACACTAGTGTAGTTCTGGCATAGTGGTACATGTGCACTAGTGTGGCTCTGGCATAGTGGTACATGTACACTAGTGTAGTTCTGGCATAGTGGTACATATACACTAGTGTAGTTCTGGCATAGTAGTACATGTACACTAGTGTGGTTCTGGCATATTGGTACATGTACACTAGTGTAGTTCTGGCATAATGGTACATGTACACATTTGAACACGGACCATAAGTGGGGGGGCCTCTGTGGCTCAGCACATGTACACTAGTGTGGCTCTGGCATAGTGGTACATGTGCACTCCTGTACCTCTGGGTATAGTGGTACAAGAACACATGTGTAGCTCTGGCATAGTAGTATATGTACACTCCTGTATTTCTGTCATAGTGGTACATGTACACTAGTGTAGCTCTGGCATGTTGGTACATGTACACTAGTGTGGCTCTGGTAGAGTGGTACATGCACACTTGTGTAGCTCTGGCATGTTGTGGTAGTACTCTACCATGTAAAGGTGTTATCTCCCAAACAGGTAAAGGTGTTAGTTTCCCAACAGGTAAAGGTGTTAGTTCTCCACCAGGTATTGGTGTTAGTTCCCTAATGGATAAAGCCCCCATTGTCAAGATGTTAGTTCCCGACGAGGTAAATGTGTTCGTTACCCAACAGGTAAAGGTCTTAGTTCCTCACCAGGTAAAGGTGTTAGTTCTCCATCTGGTAAAGGTCTTAGTTACCCACCAAGTAAAGCTGTTTCTTCCCCAACAGGTAAAGTGTTAGATCTGCAACAGGTGAAGGTGTTAGTTCCCCACTAGGTAAAGACGTTAGTTCCCCAACAGGTAAAGGTGTTAGTTCTTCCACCAGGTGAAGGTTTTAGTTCCCCACTAGGTAAAGGCGTTAGTTCCCGAACATGTAAAGGTGTTAGTTCCCCAACAAGTAAAGGTGTTAGTTTCCCGCCAGGTGGAGATGTTAGTTCTCCACCAGGCAATGATGTTTTTTTCCCGAACAGGTAAAGATGATAGTTCCTCAACAGGTAAAGATGTTAGTTCCGCAACTTGTAAGGATGTTAGTTCCCCAACATGTAAGGATGTTAGTCCCCCAACAGGTAAAGATGTTAGTTTCCGAACAGGTAAAGGTGTTACTTCCCCACTAGGAGCTTCTTCCCAATTTCAGTATTGTTTAAGGAATACGATGTGATGCCTACAATGATGGATGCCATGGTCGTTACGTGGTCTTAACGTTAAAAGGCGTCCGTGTAAGTGGGCTTATGTCTACATCTTAGCTTAGTTAATATTTAGTTGAATAACCTCTCTTTCACGTTCATGTACATTCCGTTGTTGTTGTTGCAGGGTTCAATCACATTCTCCTCCTGGGCATCAGAAACACGATGCCACGTGGCCTGTCAATGCTACGTGACACAAACTCAATTCCACGTGGCCCGTCAATGCTACGTGACACAAACTCAATTCCACGTGGCCCGTCAATGCTACGTACCTCAAGCTCGATTACACGTGGCCTGTCAATACTATGTGAGACAAGCTGGATTCCACGGGGCCATTCAGATGCTTACGTGACACAAGTTCAGTTCCGCGTGGCCTATCAAAGCTGTGTGACACAAGCTCGTCCCTTGAAGGGTAGAAGAAATAACGGGAGCCTGTGTCAGACTCATGGCCTGGTTTACCGCAGCCGTGTGGTTTGCTGTGCTGCAACCAGTGAAAACTATCCTACATATATGTTCTTGTGGGAAACCAAGACTTGGGAATGCTGACTTTGCCATGGGGCTATTCATGGGTGGCTTAGGGACATGGGCGGTGATATCTGGAGAGGTGACATGTATCTTAGGAAACATTTGACTGTGCTAATAAACGTAGCTTATATATGGATCCAACTGATACATGTAATTGTGCAGTGTGTTGTAAGAATCAAATAGGCCACAGTTATACATTTAAATCAAGAGAGGATACAAATATGTTCATGAAATAGGAGTCAAAGATTGTGTAATACATGTAGGCCTCCGTTCTAAATCAGATGATTTCGCCTGTCCAAGGAATCCAATACTCTTAGTGCATATCTTATGGCTCTGAAGGCAAGTTTACATGTACATGCATCTTCGGAATCAGTGGATATGATCAGACGTATGTGCTATGTTTAGGAAAAGTATGATACACGCAAATAGTGAATCAAATGATTCATTATTAATGGAATCAGGTGTCTGACTACATGTGAAACATAGCTGTAGACGGTTACCTTCTGAATCAGTAACAGTCTGTGATGATACTTGTATGTATCTTGCATATCAAATATTGTTATACATAGTATTATATTAAACACTGTGATATTTTTTAAATTGTTGAAACTGTGATCATATATTTTGTGCCTTGCGTGTTGAAAATTCGGAAAACAGGGTTTTTCATTCAGTCATTTATACCTACTGTGTTTAGTTCTTCCACAGTACACGAGAGATGTATTTATGTAAATACAAATGTTATTCTCTTTCATTATAACACCACCTATCCTATAAATGTTCATTTTTCCGGATAATAAAGGCATGACATATCGTTTTGATATGCACCACGTGTAATATAAATTCCGACATTTGATGGGTCCGTGTAGCTTTTCATTCTTGAAATCGACCAAGTTACAACTCGGCTGTACAGGCACTATTTTTTTTACAACTTTTTCTGGCCGTCTGCGAATGTCAACATGGCCGACTTTCGACCAAGAGATATCGAAAACATTGACAAAAAAGGACGCGTTAAAGTTAAAATTGTGACAAGAGATAATGGAATCAATGTAGAAATCCCCGGCATTAACTACGACATAGCGCTATTGCCACGAAGGCCAAGTAAAATCCCCCGACGGAAAACATCGCGTAGGCCATTATTTTTCTTAACATTATTCTATAGGCCCAAAACTTTGAGCTTCACTAATTTTGACATCATCCAGATGAAACTAATATCTACCGTACTTAAATTCTGTTAGAAATCAATACTCTGTTGACTGTTTTACTTGTTCAAGCTTCGTTAAGTTAAACTGTCAGTTGTTTTTTGAAAGTTGCACGGCCTGTACTCGGCGCACGTGTAATTTGTCTTTTTTTAGACGGTAATTCTTTCTGTAGTAAAAAATGTAATATTTTCGTTAGAAATATTAACGTATTGAACGATATGTTGTATAAAGCAAACTTTTGACATGTCTGTTGTGTAAAAAAGCCGTTATGTAAATAAATTTTGTCTGACGTCAGCGCAGTTTCCCAAAATTTAAACTATCAGTTGTTTTTTGAAAGTTGCACGGCCTGTACTCCGCGCACGTGGAATTAATCTATTTTTAGACCATAATTCTTTCCATAGTAAAATTTAATGTTTTTGTTATAAATATTAACATATTGAACCATATTTTGTATAAAGCAAAATTTTGACATGTTTGTGGTATTTAAAAAAAGTCGTTATTTCAATAAATTTTGCCTGTATTTTATTATACTCTGCCATGCACTGGTCACTTACTGATGATGCTTCACTTGACCCATATATGTGATATCACTTCGCAGTTTTTGAAAAGTTTAAAACGCAACAATTTTTTTCGGCTATACATTTACAATTAGGCATTTATGGGATAAATAGGATATGAAATTCGTGACTGTCGATATCAAATTTTTTAAACGAGAGTTGTAGTGAGGGTCACTCATTACATATCCTCTGTGTATGCGTGTACATGTGTATGTAAACCGTTGTAGGTAATGTTTATGACACTTCTGTAATGATCAACACATGCACTCTATGTACAGGATCCATTTTGTGAGATTTTACCCCACATTTGTTAACTGTTTCTAACCACAGAGCTGGCTTCATGTCCGATTGTGCGTGCTAAGGCTTTCCTCAATCTGTGGATGGTCGTTGGTTTTCCGCGCACATGGCTGGGTTTCCTCCGATCGTAATGCCGTTGTACAAATGAAATACTTTTTAGTAGGGCGTAATACTCCAGTCAAAAAAAAAATAAGTAGATAAACAAACAAACAAACACAATCTTAAGTAGGGATGTGGCCATAGGGATTGGGGCCATCACATCTTCGGAACAATTTTGTGTCTATGTCGCTCCTTCGTCCTTTATTTTCCCAACAGGAACGCGCCATTTTACAACTTAAATATAGTATTGCGACGTAGTCACTCTAGATTGTAACAGATTTTTTAGCGTTTTAATCCCATGCATTACATCATGACGAATAGAGTTCAAATATTTGACTGTTTGTATATGTGGCTAACAGTGAGTGATTGAGTGCTCTCGGTTTAACGTCGTACTGAACAATTTTTCAGTCATATGACGACGAAGGAATCCTTAGGGTGTATGCAGTATGCCTCCTTGTTGCAGGACGGATTTCCACCGCTCTTTTGTCTAGTGCTGCTTCACTGAGACGACTTACGGGAGGCAAGTAAGCAGACTCACCCGAGCCATTATACTGATACTTGTCAACCAGTCGATGCACTATCCCCTTCATGTTGAACGCCAATCGAGGAAGTTACAACTTCCGCTCTTTAATATGTGGCTAAGAAGAACTACGTCAGCATGTAAGGTCTAGACCTGGAAGCTGTGTTGTAGACGCCAGTAAATTTATGCAAGTGAAAAAAAAGTAAATTGATCCGTAATGTTACATGTAGTTTATTTTTCTGTGGAAGTATCTCTGGCTTTTATACTCCATCGGCGTTTACCATATGGTTTCCTGGGGACAGTTTCACAAAGATGTCGTACATGTACGAGAGTCAAACATATAGGATAATTCCACGGTATTAGAATGTCCTGCGCCGCTTTGTGAAACCGGGACGAGACCATTGCTGACTCTATCAAACTACATATTACATCGTGTGTTTCTTTAATTTGATGTTCTGGGGGCCTCCGTGGCTCAGTCGGTTAGCGCGCTAGCGCAACGTAATGACCCAGAAGCCTCTCACCAATGCGGTCGCTGTGAGTTCAAGTCCAGCTCATGCTGGCTTCTTCTCCGGCCGTAAGTGAGAAGGTCTGCCAGCAACCTGCGGATGGTCGTGGGTTTCCCCTGGGATCTGCCCGGTTTCCACCCACCATAATGCTGGCCGCCGTCGTATAAGTGAAATATTCTTAAGTACGGCGTAAAACACCAATCAAATAAATAAATAATTTGATGTTGATGTGAAATAACAGCTTTACTCATACAAAATCCGGGGCTGGGGTAATTTACTCATACAACATTTGGGGGCTGGTGGAATTTACTCATACAAAATCCGGAGCTGGTGGAATTTACTCATACAAAATCCGGAGCTGGTGGAATTTACTCATACAAAATCCGGGGCTGGGAGGATTCACTCTGACAAAATCCGGAGCTGGTGGAATTTACTCTGACAAGATCCGGGGCTGGTGGAATTTACTCATACAAAATCCGGAGCTGGTGGAATTTACTGATACAAAATCCGGGGCTGGTGGAATTTACTGATACAAAATCCGGAGCTGGTGGAATTTACTCAAGTCTCATACAAAATCCGGAGCTGGTGGAATTTACTCATACAAAATCCGGAGCTGGTGGAATTTACTCATACAAAATCCGGAGCTGGTGGAATTTACTCATACAAAATCCGGAGCTGGTGGAATTTACTCATACAAAATCCGGAGCTGGTGGAATTTACTCATACAAAATCCGGAGCTGGTGGAATTTACTGATACAAAAACCGGGGCTGGGGTAATTTACTCATACAAAATTCGGAGCTGGTGGAATTTACTCATACAAAATCTGGGGCTGGTGGAATTTACTGATACAAAAACCGGGGCTGGGGTAATTTACTCATACAAAATCCGGAGCTGGTGGAATTTACTCATACAAAATTCGGAGCTGGTGGAATTTACTCATACAAAATCCGGGGCTGGTGGAATTTACTCATACAAAATCCGGAGCTGGTGGAATTTACTCATACACAATCCGGAGCTGGTGGAATTTACTCATACAAAATCCGGGGCTGGTGGAATTTACTCATACAAAATCCGGAGCTGGTGGAATTTACTCATACACAATCCGGAGCTGGTGGAATTTACTCATACAAAATCCGGAGCTGGTGGAATTTACTCATACAAAATCCGGAGCTGGTGGAATTTACTCATACAAAATCCGGGGCTGGGGTAATTTACTCATACAAAATTCGGAGCTGGTGGAATTTCCTCATACAAAATCCGGAGCTGGTGGAATTTACTCATACAAAATCCGGAGCTGGTGGAATTTACCCATACAAAATCCGGAGCTGGTGGAATTTACTCATACAAAATCCGGAGCTGGTGGAATTTACTCATACAAAATCCGGGGCTGGTGGAATTTACTCATACAAAATCCGGAGCTGGTGGAATTTACTCATACAAAATCCGGGGCTGGTGGAATTTACTCATACAAAATCCGGAGCTGGTGGAATTTACTCATACAAAATCCGGGGCTGGTGGAATTTACTCATACAAAATCCGGGGCTGGTGGAATTCACTCATACAAAATCCGGAGCTGGTGGAATTTACTCATACAAAATCCGGGGCTGGTGGAATTTACTCATACAAAATCCGGGGCTGGTGGGCTGGTGGAATTTACTGATACAAAATCCGGAGCTGGTGGAATTTACTCATACAAAATCCGGGGCTGGTGGAATTTACTCATACAAAATCCGGGGCTGGTGGAATTTACTCATACAAAATCCGGAGCTGGTGGAATTTACTCATACAAGATTCGGGCTGGGGTATTTTACTTCCGCAAAACTAAGGGCTGGGGAAATTTACTCACAGAAAATCCGGGGAATGAAGAAATTTACTCCAGGAATATCCGAGGATGAGGGAATTTACTCAGACAAAATCTGGGACTTTGAATTGGGAAATTTACTTTGCAAAACTTGGTGCTGGGGGGGGGGGTATTTCCTTCGACAAAATCCGAGGATAGGGGAAAGTACACCGACAAAAGCCCGGACTAGGGGACGTTACTTTGCAAAAAGGGAACAGAGAAGTTACTCTGCCAAACACGGGGCTGAGAAAGTTACTTTGCCAAACCCAAGGCTACGAACGTTACTCTAATTAACCCGGGGCTACGGGCCCTATACATGGACGCGGCAAAACATCGTCCAGCGTACGTCTTGGGTAGAGTGGTCGTAAAATCGCGCGCTTTAAATTCTGAGGGTCGAGACATATACGGAGTGTTTTCCTTTCAGCTTTTTCTACCAAGACCAACGAGTTCACCCATTAGGTCGGCTGGAGAACTTTCGCGATTACCTCTGCTTTCTCCACGAGTTCTAGCTCGTCGCGTAATTTATCCCGTTACGTCACAGGGCACCTTTCTCGGTGGGTGCGCAATCGGTATTACTTTGCGGTCCAGGTAAATATTACATTCATCAGGTACCATGCCAATACCCTGATACACTTTACCGTAGGTGTTAAGTACCGTTGTTTTGTCTGGAGGTACATCTGAATTTGCGCTTGATTCATTTTCTACAGACAAAAACTTGATTAAACCAAAATCAAGACATGATTGCATTCCCAAAATGGATGGTGATTGTCAAGTGTGAGTTTTTCAACTTCGTTCATCAGTTTCTCTTGCACTCCATCAGAAATGGTACCAAAAACGATACGGTCTGTGATTCTCTCGTCCGTGTCGTTATAAACAGCTTTGACCGGGTGACAAACGTTCGCTGGACCTCATTGTCGAATTTGTGGCGTGCGATGATAAGATTTAACTTCGGTTGTACGAATGACAGTAAGCGGTTATAGTAGGTTTTTCTTCATCTTCGCTAACATCAGTACATGTGTTGAACATGTCACGGACTCTATCGCTGGTAAGAACAGTGGACAGGATCACCCTCGTCCTTTATAGGACCTTGAAATATCAGGTCAACATGTTGCTGAAATCGTCGCCACGCTTCGGGCAGATTTGGCGCATTCCATTCCATGCGGCGCGTTGGTATACCAGACAGGTTCGTTCTCTGGCTTTTCTAACACCATGTACTGTTTGGTTATGTGCTGGAGTGTAGGCCTAATTATTTTTTACGGTAGTCAGGAATAAGGCATGACACGGTGAAGTTTCAGGATGAACTTTGTATATCCTCATCAAGCTCCCCGTTTTTCACATCATTATAGCCCTTCCTACGTGAAGAGCGTGCAGGGGAAGTAACTCTAACTGACTTATTGTTACAGGCTATGAGTGCATTTTAATGTCATCTTTGGCCTTGCATTTGACTCACACTTCTGAACCTACGATTTACATGCTACCATGGGCTAATTCCGCAAGCATGCCATATGAGACATAATCTGAGTTTAGTTTGAGCATATGACACACACATGACATTTTAATGAGACGTTGTTGTTGAAGTTTATCCTTTGTTAGCGGTAGTCTAAGTACAGTGGAGTAGGAAGCGATTGGCGAAGGGTGGGGGGTGGGGGGCGTTCTTGCAAAAGTGGGGGCTACCATATCTTCTGCACTTACCCCTACCCTCATCCACTTTTCAAACAACCATTCAAAAAAAAATACACCTGAAAGAATATTTAATGTTAGTCTCAGCTGTGACATTATCAAAATCGACTGTCAAAATATTTTGTAAAACTTCTTCAAAAACATTAGCAAAATCGAGCAATGTAATTCAGCTTTACGGACGTGAACCTTCTATAGACCCATGACGGTAACGCCCTCAAATTGTTTCAGTGCAATGAAGTATAAAAGTTTATTCACAAGCTTGCAGAAGTCATACATAGGCCACTGAATTAGCCACACTGTTGACGTTAACTAAAACATCGACAGGCAAATTGTAAAAAAAAAACATTTAAGCCAAGGCCATACTAGATCATTTCAACAAGTGTTAATATAATTGAGCTGATTAATAGCACTGATTTATGGTTATCCGAAGGTCAGACAGTGTTTACATGTCACATAGAACTTGAGGTAGAGTTAAACAGTCGCCATTTACCGGAATTCCTGATGGTCAGGAAGTGTTTATAACATGTCACAGAGGACTTCAGGTAGAGTCAAAGACTCGCTTGTTACCAGACGGGCAGACACTGATTTTTTTTTTTTTTGATTGGTGTTTTACGCCGTACTCAAGAATATTTCACTTATACGACGGCGGCCAGCATTATGGTGGGTGGAAACCGGGCAGAGCTCGGGGGAAACCCACGACCATCCGCAGGTTGCTGGCAGACCTTCCCACGTACGGCCGGAGAGGAAGGCAGCATGAGCTGGTCTTGAACTCACAGCGACCGCATTGGTGAGAGGCTTCTGGGTCATTACGCTGCGCTAGCGCGCTAACCGACTGAGCCACGGAGGCCCCGGCAGACACTGATGTGCAAGGGCTAAAACGAACAAATGGAACGAGAGGCTCTGTGACGACTAGGTCACTTACAGTACAAATTACCTGATTGCTTTCACAGTCCAGAACTGTCATTGAAAAGTCATGACAGTTCAGGTACAGACCGAGATGAAGAGGTTGTATGTAAGGTCTGTTTCTCGGTTCGATCTCAGCATATTGATAAAGACTGTGAATAGAAAACGAGACCGTATTATCCTGGTACCCCCGCCAGGATGTACCAGATATTACTGCCAACTTCCATACACCCCCTCACACCACAGCTCTCCTGTACAACGCCTACACCAGCGAAACAAAGCTTATCAGCTGGATCGGTCATCTCTACCTCCAGTAGTACCTGCCCGTCTGGTAACGGCCGTCTGTCACAGCTCTCCACCAATCCTCAGGGGACCAGTCCTCACCCTTGATCACGGAGCCGATTTTAGTAATCCTCAGTCGTCTGTGAGATGTTTCCGTGAATCTCAGCGTCGGTTCTGCCAAAACACAACAGAAGCAGCATAAACAACAGCGAACCATAAACACACGCTGTAAGACTGAGGTGTAAATACCTGTACAAATACCGTGGTTTTACTTTCTGCACACAATCTCTAGGAATAAAATGACACTTATTAATGACGGAAATGTAATTCTTACTTTTGAGACCTGAGTCATTTGCAGCGAGTTTGAAGAAGACATGATCTCTGCTGAGCGTATCGCCTTTCAGACGGTAAACAATTGCAAAACAGGAGATATTAACACATGAAACAAAATGAGGCGAACGTGCTTGTAACAGCCAGAGCTGTCATGTGTCCACGGGCTGGTCCCTCCATATCCCGAGGTTCTTTAGCTGTCTCTTCTACA